>NW_028186657.1:2212139-2248763 GCF_003343005.1 Rhea americana
CCGCAGCCCTCGCGGGGGCCCCCTGCCGTGGTCGCTGCAGCGTGCGCGGTGGCCGCGCGTCACCAGCGGGCTCCTGGCGCCTGGCCGCGGTGAGGGATGGCTGTTCCGCGGATGGCACCTTTTGGTGCYGCCTGTTGCTTGCCCGTCCTCCGGCAGACACCGGTGGTGGGGGATGCAACAGCTGTGTGGGGCTCCGCGCAGGCCGCCACAGGACGCAGCGGTGTYCGTGTGTCCATGCTTTCCTGCAGCCCACAGGCTTGACCCCGTCCTCAGCTAAGCGTCTGCCAAAGGGGCTGTGCTGGAGCCAAGAGGAAGGCCTAAGTAATCAGTAACCTGTGGTTTTTGGCAGATCTCACCCTGAAGGCCAAACCTTGGCCCTGTTTGCCAAAAGGTTCAGTCACTTCTGAGAAGATTGGACTCAACAGGCTTGGGTACGTGGGTGCACTTAACTGCGTCATCCCCAGAGAGCCCTGCTTCGAGAGTGGAGATGGCGGGACCCAGCAGCTTGCTCTGGGCTTGCTCTGGGTACTCCGCTTTCCTCCGACGGAGGCTGTGTTTTTCCCATGGTGGCGGCCAGGAGGGAGGGGTTCTCCCTGCCGAGGCCCGGCAGCAGAGCAGCCGTCCCACGCTGTGTCCCAGCGCCGCAGAGGAGGCCGTGCTTTGCCTCCCCCACCGCGCGGCTTGGCCCGCAGCAGAGCGGCAGTCCCACACTGTGTCCCAGCACCGCGGAGGAGGCTGTGCTCTGCCTCCCCCACTGCACGGCTTGGCCGCGGGCCGGCTGCTCCCTGCCGTTCGCCTTCTTCCCTTCCCTCCGCAAAGAGGGCACGTGTGCCTGCCTGGCGCCCAGCTCCCCCACACTCCTTTTCCAGCACCCATTTCTCCCTGCCATGGTGCCCCCCAAGCCCGCTCTGGTGTTCCCTCCCTCCGGCGACTGAGGACGCCCAGCGCTGTGACCATGTCGCAGAGACCAGGAACAGCGATCCCACTGGACTGCAATTGCTTTTTTTCTGTTTCCTTGCAACTGCAATATTGCTATATTTTCCTAATGTATACACTCGTAATTTCAGTACATTGCTGGATCACTCTGCTAAATCAAAAATCTCCTGTAACGACAAATATCTTCAAAGTAAACTTTTATGTTAAACGTTACACTCTTGGTGTGTGCAATATCTGAAAGGACCTGGCCAGGGAGTACTGGGTGCTGACACCTCTCTGGCCCCACAAGGTGAGAAACTTTTCTTTCCACCTCAAAGGCAATTTCACTTCAATCTCATCACAGCTGCAGCCAGGATCATGGCAAAACACCACCACGCCAACGGGAGATTTGCAGAAAAAGCTACTGTCTGTGCCCGCTGTGCTTCGCCCTGTGCCCGTGGGGCTGAGTTTGTAGCAAGAGATCACCTCATTTTTGCACTTAGAAAGTCCACCGGTGCTCCTTGGCTGCCTGCTCGTGGTGCCGGTCTCCTCGCTGGCTCTGCTGGCCTCGCTAYGCCAGCAGCCCGGGCGCTGCCGGACACGCACCTGCTGCGGGGGGAGCGGCGGGGCGGCGTGCCAGGGCGGGCGAGCCCCAGCACGGCCACCACCCTCTGCCCCTCGCCGTGCCCCATCCAGCCCACCGGTGGCCGTGGCTGTCCCCGGCAGAGCCTCTCCTGGCAGCACCCATCCAGGCGGATGCCGGGCTCAGCCCTGCAGCGCGAAACCCCTGGGCCCCACGGCAGCTCCCTTCTCCCTGCCGTTGGCTGGGCACACGTGCCTGCTAAGCGCGGGCTCCCCCTCACGCTCCCCGGGTGCCCTTCGGCAGAGCATGGGGCTTTGCTACTTGGCACCTTAGCAGATTTCCCACCTGAATCCCAAGATTTGGGGTAGGGAAAAGCACTTCCCAGGCCAGGGTCGGCAGGCTCCAGCTTTGCTTCTGCCCCCGTGCCCACATCCCCGCTCCTTAGGGGACGCAAAGGCAACAGCGAAATAAAGACTCAGCGCAGCACGAGTTGCTGCTGCTGCGCGCTGGGCTCCAGAGCTGGCCACGAACAGATGCTACTTTCCTCACCCTTCAGCATCGCCCAGCGGAGCGGAATATCCCCGCGGCGCAGAAGCAGCCCTCCCCGTGGGAGCCCCCGCGGCGGCGCTCGCTGCCGATTCCCCCRTGGAGCAGGCCTGCCCCGAAGCCCTGGGGAGCGCCGGCTGGCGCCTCGCTGCCGCCTCGCTGCCAGCGTTCAGGCGCTGGGATTTCACAGAGCTTCTCGGAGGTCCCCCGGGCTCGGAGGCGGGCGGATGCACACGAGCCTCCTCTGTCCGCCAGGCGAGAGCGGTGCTGCGGAGGCGCCTGCACGCAGGGCCCGGGCAGCAGTGGAAAAGCCCTTCATCAAACTGCTGAACATGTCCCCTCGTCTTTGCGTCCCGCGGGGCCAGCGGCGACCCCTGAGCCCCCCGGCTCGGCCCGGCCTGCCCCAGGCTGCCCCCACGGCTGGCGCGGAGCCTGCCCGGGTTTCATCCTGGCACGAAACTTGGGCTCCTGCCTTTCCTTCCTTCCTTCCTTCCTTCTTTTCCTACCTTCTTTCTTTCTGTCCTTCCTTTCCTTTCCTTCCTTCCCTTCCTGCCTTCTTTAACTTTCTTTTATTTACTTTCTTCATTTACTTTCTTCCTTTCTCCTTTTGTATTTTCCTTCTCCCTCCCCTTCCTTTTTCCTGGTTCTCCATTCTCCCCTCCTCCTCTTTCCATTCCTCCCTTTTCCCTTCCCCTCTTTCCTCTCTCCTTTCTCTGCCCCCCTCTTTTCCCTTCCCCTCTGTCCTTTCTCCCCTTTTCCCTTCCTCCCTCTCCCTTCTCCCCCTCCTCCCCTCCTTTTCCCTTCCTTTCCCCCTTTTTCTCGCCTCCTCCCCTCCCGCAGACCCGCCACGAGCCGCCCCGGGGCCCCGCGGCGCTGCGCGGCCGAGGCGGGGCGGAGCGGGCCGGGGCGGAGCGGGGCGGTGCCGGGGCCGGGGCCGCTGGCCGGCAGCCGCGGCCGGGCCGGGCTGCGCCGCTCCCTCGGGGCTCGCCGCTCGCCGCCGCCGCCGCCGCTCGTCCCCGTTCCGCCGCCGCCGCCGCCGCCGCCGCCGCCGGCCCCCAGCGCCAGAGCGCGTCCGCGCCCAGGTTTCTCGCGGCTCCTCGGCGTTTCCGCGGCGCCCAGCTCCGCTCCCGCATCCCCGCATCCCCGCGGCCGCGCTCCCCGCGCCGAGACGGGCGGCGCGCAAAGCCCCGCTCCGCACCCCCTGCCCCGCCCTGGGCTCCCTGCGGGGGCCAGCGTGCTGCTCCCCTTCGAGGAGGAAGGGAAAGGGGGAAACGAGGGGAAGAGAGCGCTTTGCGGGGCCGGAGGGGAGCTGCCGCTTGCAGGCTGGCGGGCAGGAGGTGGGGAGAGCCGGGCTGCCTCTCTGAGACCGGGAGAGTGGGCAAACCTTGCTAACTGTGCTGCAAAAACTAAGAGCTGCCCTGGGATTTCTCCAGCTGGGGGGACCAGCCCTAACGCCAACAGGGGCTGGGAAGTGGGCGAGGGTCTCGCTCAGGACACGGCAGCCCGTCAGGCTGTGCGCAGCTCCACGTGGCGTCGCTCCCAGCCGCGGCCCTCCCGCCTCCGCAGCGTCCRCAGGCACGCGAGACCTGGATTTTGGCTCCTGCTGCCTTCACCTGACGTGTTGGCCAGGCTTTGGCAGCAGGGCAGGTTCCCCCACGACAGCTCCTGGCGTCCCTTGGGCTGGGGCTCAGCCGCCGGATGCTGCTGCTGCTCGCTGTCCCCYGGGCCCTGGGGCACGAGAGCTTGCTCGCAGCCCGGCGGTCGCAAACGCTGGCTCTTACAAGCTTCAAAGTGCCTGGAACAGCCTTGTCTGTCTAAGGCTTGGGGCAGAAATCCTGTCGCCTAGGGCTTTGGGGCAGCTTTCAATGACCTCAAGGTGCACCAGCASCAGGGAAGGGACAAGCTGCCACCTCTCATCTGCAGCTGAGGCTTCGGCACTGACCCAGGCTGGAATCCAGAAGCTCCAGAGCATCTTTGCTCTGTTGCCTGGCTCAGCTGGGGTGTCCGCAGGGCTCGTGGTCGCTGCCCACCTACAGAGAGCAAGGAACTGAGGGCTTCTGTGTGGGGCCAGGAAYGGCACGGCCCAGCGCGTGCTCTGCCACAGGCTGCTGCCTGCCCTCGGTCGTGTCGCTCCGCTTCTGCAGCCAAACTGCTCAGCTGTGTCTGCAGCTCAGCCAGGCGGTCGCTATTCACGCGGGTTTTCCAGGGCTGCCAGGGCTGCACTCCCGCTCTCGGCCCAGCACCGCCCGGGCACGGGCTGCATGCTCCTCGCCCGCCCGGCCCCGCCGTGCTGGTGCGGCAGGGGTGGCCGCAGCCGCAGCTGGAACCTGCCTCCGGGCTCGCCCCGAGCAGGCCTGGACCTGCCGGCAGCGGGGGCTGCTCCCGCTCGCGGACGGCCCCCACCCGTCAGCCCCGGGAGCAGGGAAGCGGTGGTTCTCCAAAGAGCTGCCCGAAGCGGCTCTCCAGGGCAGTCTGGACCCCGAGCATCCCTGGGCTCCCCCGGAGGCTCGGGGGCCGTGGCGGTTTGCCTGCCGGGTGACCCGCGCGATGCCCGGGCGGCAGGAGCAGTTAGCAGGGAACGATCCTCCCTTGGCTTTCATCCAGCTGCCTCGAAGCGCGTTGTAAATCCTGGGCCGTCTCACCTGGGCTTTTAACCGCGGCGCGGAGCGGAGGCTGGACACGGCCGTGCCGTGCACCGGTCGAAAGCCCGCGGCAGCGGGACGCCTTCCCGCGGCRAGGCCGGGCCGGGCTGTCGAGAGGTTGCTTCTTCCCTCTCCTGCCCCCCAGCAGCGGGTTTGAACCCAGCGGGTTTAAGGCTGGCTCAAGCTCGGCGCCAGGGAAGACCTAGGTGGACTGGGGAAGCGGGTGGTCGAAGGGGAGGAGGAGGAGCGGGGGGGGCCACGGCTGCGTGCGGGACCCGGGGGGCCTGCAGGGACCCTCACCCGCTGCGCGTCTCCCCTGCAGGATGGACGTCCCCGTTCCCGCGGGCCCCGCCGCCGCCGCCCTCCCCAAGCACATCCTGGACRTCTGGGTCATCGTCCTCATCATCCTGGCCACCATCCTCGTCATGACGGCCTTGGTGCTCTGCCCGGCCACGGCGGTCATCATCTACCGGGTGCGGACTCACCCCACGCGCAACGGGATCGTCTGAGCACCGCGGGCAACGGGGGGCCGCGGCCGGGCCCGGAGCCGTCCGGCGCTGGGACGCCCGCCCCGCACCACGCTTCGGGGGGCTGGTGCCGGGCACGACGGCCGGGCGGCTGGGTCGTCCCCGCTCCGAGCCCCTGCCCGGCTTCGGGGGGCGAGGGGCGAGGGGCGCGAATGCCCGGCGAAGCAACTCCGTTGTAGGAGTCGCGGCCGCCGGGGCGGCGGGGAGCAAGGGCCGGACCGAGGCGGGTTTGGCTTCTGCTTGTGCATTTAATACCGCGCCAAAAGCGTTGGTGAAGAAGCCTGTTCGGCTCGGAAACGCGGCTGGCGCCCGCTTTTCTACGCAGCGGGGAGCCGCTGGCGCCCTCGGAGAGCGCCGCGGGGCGCCCGGCTCCCTCGGCCCCGCGAGGCCGGGGAGCGCAGGCAGCTCCCCCCGGGGCGGGCCGGGCCGGGCCGGGGGGCTCGGGGGTCGCCGCTGGCCCGGCGGGAGGGGAGTGGAGCGGAGCGGAGGGGCCGCGCGGGCCGGGGGGCTCCGAGGTCGCCCCGTGCTACGAAATAAAAGGGTTTTATTCTGCTCGCCAGCGCGTGGTGCGGCCGACAGCAGGGACGGAGGCGGGCGGCGGGTACGGGCACTCGGCTGGGCTTGCGGCGTCGCTGAGCCGCGGTCGCAAGCGGCCCCGGCCCCGCGCGCGGGCGAAGCCCCCTCCCGTCCCGTCCCGTGTCCGGTCCCGGTGAGTCAGTGCCGGGGCGGTCGCGCGTGGGGAGGTGAGTCAGCCTGGAAACGGCGGGGTGACGCCGGTGGGAAGTCGTCTCGGCGTAAAGGCCGTTTCCTCCGCCGAGGGCGGCCGTGGGCCCCGCCGCACGGGGGGCCCCGGGGCCGGCTCAGCCCGTCCGCGCGCGCCGGGTTTGCTTTCGGCGGCGGGGTCAGGAGGGGATGGGGGGGACGGCGATTCCCAGGGCAGCAGGGACGAGCTGTTCCGGAAACGGCTCCCTCCCCGGGGAGCGCGCGGCCGCGGCCGCCCGAAGCTTCCTGCGCTCGGGAAGCGCTCGTTTCCTCCCCGCAGGGCCGGGCGCGGGCCGCGCGGGGCCCTCACCCGGCCCGGCAGCACGTTCCTGTTTCGAGCTGTGGTATTTCTCTCCCCTGGAGCTGCAGCGCTTGAGGCAAATAACCGGAATTGTTTTTCCTCGGTTCCTGCTCGGCCGCCCTGGCGCCTCGCCGCGGCCGCAGCTGGGCTCGATTACGGCTCGGCGGGGCCGGAGCAGCCCCGGTCCCGCTTCCCCTCCGCGCTGCCCCGCGGCCGTTCCCGTCCCAGTCCACAAAGGCGCGGAGCGGCCCGGGCCGCCCGGCGGCTGTTGGCACGTGCGGGCGGCTTAGCTGCAGGAGGGGTAGGGAGGAAGGCACAAAAACTCGAGCGAATCGAGAAGGAAGCGCGGTTGGGGGTGAAGCGTTGCTGAGGAAAAGCAGACCGGGGGTGCACAGCACCCTGCAGAGCTCCCGTCCCCGCGGCTCCCACCTCCCCGTGCCCGTTTACTGGGGGGAACGATGTGGGGGGGTCTGAGAGTCCCTTTTGTGGTAGGATTTTTCTAGGAAGTTTCAATCCTGTTGCAAATATTTCTCGGAAAGGCATTGCAAATTGCTGAAATGACGAGCTTGCTAACAAAAAACACAAAACAAAGCAGCAGTGGGGGAACGGCAAGGAAAATCTGGGACATTTTTAAAGCATGACAATTGGGGATTAAATTTAGACTGATTTACACTGCAAAGGTGGAAATTCCTCCTCAGCCCCCCCCTTCCAGCACTGAACGAGGTAGGGAGATCTTCCCACGACCCTCGGYGTGGCCACCGGAGCAGCAGCAGCGGTCAAAGGCAGCGGCTGCGCGTGCCGTTTCGCGGAAGACGGACGCCTTCCCCGACTCCTCCGGGAGCGGGCGGCCGCAGCGGGGAGGCCGCGACGGGCACGGCGGCGAGCGGCCGTGATTCAGCGTCTGCCTCCAGCAGCGCGCGCAGGTGCCCCGGCGTGTCGGGAAGAGGCTCCCGGCGGGAAGAGGCTCCTGGCGCAAAGCCGCTCGAGCGACATCTGCGTCTCCGGGGAGGCAGAGGGCCGCATGCGAGGCGGCGAAGGTGCTGACGCAGGATGCTGTTTTTCAGCTCGTTCTGGAGCAGCGCCAAGAGCCTCGCTCGGCTCGCCGGCAGCGTCGCCGCCGGGCAGGGGGTCGCAGGCGCCGCGGCTGGTCGGGAGGCTYGCGGGAAGCCTCGGAAGCAATCCCCTGCCCGCCCCGCTAACGCCGACCCCGGCAGCGTGCCGCGGGCTCCCCGGCGGTGCCCTGGTGCCCCGCGGCYGCCGGGCTGCCGAGGGACCCAGCCGGCGGGGTGGGACGCCGACCGCAGGCTCCTTGGCCCTGAAGCTCCTCGGAAACAGTGAGCTGAGTTTGGCTTCGGGAGCCAAACGGCTGCCCACCTCCAGGCCCCCATGTCTGACAGCCAAGGCTGGGAGCAGTCGTTTCATAAAGGCAGAGAAAAACCTCCCGCGGGTCGGCGCCCTCGCTGCCGCGAACCGGGGCCCTCGGTATCGTGCCGGTCCCTCCGCGCTCGCAGATGCTCGGGCCCCGCGGGCAACACGCTCACGTCCCCGGCGCCTGGGACGCCAGGCGGGCGGCGAGGAGCCGGCCCCAACGTGGTGGCGGTGGAAGCGGCTGCAGAGGCGGCCTTGCCGCAGGAGCCGCTAGCACAGGASCCGGAGCCAGGCCTCGTGGCCCAAAGCGGAGGCCACGGGCTCCCAAACCGCCCTCCGCCGCCCAGGCGGCAGCGTGGCCTCCAGGACCGCGCTGCAAACACGCRGCACCTCCCCGCTCCGTGGCAGCAGCGCGGGGGAGCGGGGGGCTGGTGCCCTGCTCCGCGGAAACGCCAGGACGAGGGGTGGCTCCGAGGGCTGCGGCTGCACCCAAGGGACCCCAGACGCCGCGAGGGTGCCCGACGGGGCGGCAGCGCTTCTCCCCGACGGCCCGGGAGCCGTCCCGGCCAGCCTGTGCTGTCGCTGCGCCGCCGGCACCGCTGGCCTGCGCGGCTYGCTGCACCGACGAAACGCGAGGGGCGGCCAGGGAAGCGGGCTCGAGCCGGCAGCCGCGGCGTTTGCCGGGAACGGATCCCGTGGCGGCGGCGCGCAGGGGGCCTCTCTCTCCTGCCAGAGCTTGTTTTGCTTTCGCCTCCCGTCCCGCACCTAGAACAAAAGTTCAGAGGTGGCYGGCGGTGACGCGGGGCCAGCGCCACGCGCCCGCCGGGCTGGAGCACAGCACGCCGCCGTGCGCCGCCGCGTCCTGGCTCAGCCCTCTCCCTGGGGCAGATCCGCGCTGCAGGCGCAGGCCGCCGCGGCTCGGGACAGCCGTGCCGTGCTGCCAGGGCGCCGAGCCCCGCTCTGCCCCGGCCCCCGCGAGGTTCCTCCCCGCGGCACACGGCGCACGGCGCGTGGCACGGGTGGCTCTGAGCTCGGCTCCCGCCGGCTGCCGGCTGCATCCCGGCGGCGGCGGGAGCTGTAGCCCTGGCCAAGGGGAGCGGCGCGAGCCAGCCGGGGAGCGCGGGCGTCCGGCCAGGCGCACGCGGCGGCCGGCAGCCTGCGGGAGCCGCTGCGGCCGAGGCCGGCAGCACCCCGGGGTGCTCGGCCGCGCTGCCTGCGTGGCACGAAAAGCCTTGGTCCGGCCGAGCGCTTTCTGGTGAAACCCGCTCCCGCGTTGGCATCAGCGGTCAGGCTCGGAGCACTGCCCGGAGCCGGCCCCGCGCRCGCTCCCGGCTCCCCCGGGGCTCGGCCGCTCCCCACCTCCGGCTCCCTCCCTGCCCGTGCCCCGGGCAGGCGCCCGCCCGCACCGCAGCCCCCCGCTGCTTAATCCTGCTGGCCGACCGTCTGGAGGGACTGCAGGGAATTTGCACCTCGGCGGAGATGTTTCCCTTGGAGCCGGCCCAGCGTGAATGTTTTSATTTCCCGGGCATGCAAGCCGGGGCCTTGGGAACGGCCACCCCAAGGGAGGCCGAGGGCCAAGAAACTGCGGTCCTTGCCCTCGGCTGCCGGCCCGGCGCCTCTCCGGAGCCCCCCGCCCGGGGAGCCCCTCCGGGGGCTCCCGCAGCGCCGGAGCCGGGTGCACGGGGGGGGCTCGAACGCCGCCGGCACCAGGAGAGGGCCAGGGCGATGCCGGGCTGAGCCACCGCGGGGGCCGGGGACACCCCGGCGAGATGCCCCGGCGAGACGCCCTGGAGCCGGCCGGGACCGCGCCGGGGCGGCGGGAGGAGGCGGACGTGGCRGGGGGGATGCGGCAGGGCTGGCTGCCGGCGGCGTGGCGGGGCGGCAGCTCCCCTTCGCTGCGGCCCGTTACCCCGGGAGCAGGGAGGCGGCCGCGGGGGCAGGCGCTGCTTTCCGGGAGCCTCACGCTTCCCGGGCGCCTCCCGGCCGGCACGCTCGGAGGGGCTGGTGCGGCGGGCCCCCGCCGCCGGGTCCAGTGCGCTGTGGCCACGCCAGGGCCCACACGGTTAACAGCACGGCCCCAGTCCCTGCCTCCCGRCGATTGGCTCCACGCTCAGCCCAGCCGATATTTCTCCCCGCCGCCGGGCTTGGAGCTGGCAGAAGGCGGTGGCGGGGGAAGCTCCTCCGAGCCGCTCGCGCCCCGCACCCAGCCCGGCCATGGGGGGCTGGCCCCACGGCGCCTGGGTTTTGCCCCTGGTCCTGGCTGGGCTCGTCCAGCCGGGTCGGAGCCAGGAGCGGGAGAAGGTAAGAGGAGGGGGGGCTGCGGCGGGGGGCACCGGCGGGGCCAGCCGCGCTGCCGGGGCTGCCCGCGCCGAGGAGCAGCCCCTGCCCGAGCCTCGACGGCTGGCTCCCTGCGCGCCCCGGCCCCACTCGCCCGGACCAGCGGCGCCTCTGAGCCGGTTCCCGCAAAGGGGGGGATTGCTGTCCCGGCGCAGGGGGAAGAGCCTCGTGCCCCCCCCACGGCGGCCGACCCCTCGTTCCCGCTGGGGCAGGGCGCCCGGCTCCTGTTCACCACGCGCCGTCGGGGGGGGGGGGGTAGGGTGGGAGAGCTTGGGGGTGCTGGAGCCGCCCCGTTCCCACGGCCCCCTTGCGTGCCCTGCTGCGCCCGACCCCAGCTTGCCCGCCAGGACCAGGCTGAGCAGGGTGCCGGGGTGTCCGTGACCCGGCTGCCGGGCACCCTCCCGGCTCAGCCCGGGCAGAGCCCTGCAGCCAGCCCGGGTCGGCGCTGGCGCAGGCTGAGCTCCCCGGCAGAGCCCCCGCGGTCTTATCTCCTGCCAGCTCCCAAAATAGACCCTCTGGGGTACTTGGGTGATGCCCAGGTCCTCCGATGGGCAGAGCAGAGGGCTCCCTCGGTTAACCCCCGCACCGCTGCAGGCAGACGCTGCTTTGCCCCAGCGCACAGGTCTCATCCAGCCCCGATTCCTCCCTCACCTGGGCCTGGCTTGGCCGCGACACCCGGGGGTGCTGCCGGGCTCCGGGACAGCGGGTGCCGCTCCCGAGCACGCTGTCCGGAGGCAAACCCCGGCCCCGTGCTGGGGGGAGCCCAGTGAGAGCCCGTTTACAGGTGACACAGGCCACCGAGGGCCGGACTGGGGCYGGTCGCTGCGCCGGAGGGTCGCAGCGCCGTGCACGGCGCGATGCAGCGCGCCCGGCCCGGCTGCAGGGCCGCCACGGCCCCCGCGCCCTCCTGCAGCCCGCAGGGAGCCCGGGGCCGCTKTGCTCTCCGTGTTTACGTGCTCAGGCTGTTTTCTGGCCTCTCGCCTTCCTGCGTTCCTGCAATCCCTGCTCGGCAGCCGCGTAAACACTTCTGCAGCTGCCGCGCGGGGGCCCGGGCGGCGCCGGCGGCCACCCCCTTGGCGGAGCGCGCCCGCACCTCCCCGAGCCCGCGGCCCGCGCGGTGACCTCAGCGGGCTGGAGCCCTGCCGCCGCGTTCGGGGTGCAGAAAGCACCCGCGAGCGCTGGCGTCGCGGCCCCGGCCGGGGCGTTGCTGCCGCAGCGGCCCCGGCTCGCCGCGCGGGGAGGAGCGGGCGGGCAGCCTGCCTGCGCCTGCCTCGCTGCTCCCGCACAGCGGGCAGCTCCGGGGAAAAGGCAGAGACCGCGGGGGGAGGAGAGGGCAGGAGCTGCGGGAAAACGCGAGGGCGGGTGCAGGGCGAGGTGGGAGCGAGAGGCAGGGACAGACCCCGTGTCTCCTTCGGAGGGGAGGCGAGGACTGCACGGGGCACCCCCAAGCCGGCCCCGGTCCCCCCTTCGCTGCTGCCAGCCGCAGTGCTGTGGCTCGGCCCTCCCGGGGGCCGGGGCAGCGAGGGGGGAGGCAGCGCGGCGGGTGGCCGGCGGCCCCCGAGCCGGCCCCCCGGGACGCTCCTCGGGCGCTTTGCAGGTGAAATGCTACAGCTCAGTGCAGGGCACCATCTACGACTACGGGGCCCTCACCATCRACGGGGAGGAGTACATCCCCTTCAAGAAGTACGCAGGCAAGATGGTGCTCTTCGTCAACGTGGCCACGTACTGAGGGCTCACGCTGCAGTACCTTGGTAAGGCGGCGGACGCGTCCGCGAGCCCGCCGCGCTGCACGGCCCCCGCGGCTTCCCGCGCTGGGGCCCGCGGGGCGGGGAGGGTGGGGGGCACGGCGGGGCGAGGCGGCCCCCAGCCAGCCGGGATGCGCCGCTGGCACCGCTCACAGCAGCCTGGCTGACCGCAGCCCCGGCTCTGCTCGCACGCAGAACTGAATGCACTACAAAACGAACTGGGGCCGTATGGGCTGGTCGTCCTGGGCTTCCCCTCCAACCAATTCGGAAAGCAAGAACCCGGCCAGAATTCGGAGATCCTCCCTGCGCTGAAGTGAGTACCAGAGCCCCGGGGCAGGCCGGGAGGGAGCGGAAAGGCTGCGGCCAGCGTCGAAAAACAGGAAAGCGCTGGTGCTGGCTGTGAGCCCACCGTGACGCTGGCTCGTCCCTGTGGAGGGCGGCACAGGCCCAGCAGAGAGGCCAAGGGAACCAGTCCTCGTGTCCCATCTGGCCAAGGCCACCACAAAAGCCCCCTTCCACACCAGGGCCACGATTCGCGGACACATACGGTTGCTTGCAGCTCACCAGGGTCACGGGCAGCCTAGGGCAGTGGTTTCCTTCCGCTGCCACCTCTGTGTGGCATGGAGACAAGACTTGTCCTCTGCATGACAGCTCACTGATGCAACATGGCGGCCTCTCTCCTCGCAGGTATGTCCGGCCTGGAGGCGGCTTTGTCCCCAATTTCCAGCTCTTCCAAAAAGGGGATGTGAATGGAGTCAAGGAGCAGAAGGTCTACACGTTCCTGAAGGTTTGTGCCCATGGCCAGACCCCAAGGGATAGACAGTGCTGAGCGGGCAGGTGCTGATTTTTGGGCATTGGGGGGCACTGACACTCATGCTCATTGCAGAACGCCTGTCCACCAGCGGCAGAGGAGTTTGGRAACTCCAAAAACCTCTTCTGGGAGCCCCTGAGGAACCACGACGTCAAGTGGAACTTTGAGAAGTTCCTGGTGGGTCCTGATGGGGTGCCTGTGATGCGCTGGTACCACCGGACCAACATTGGTGTTGTGAAGAACGACATCATCAACTACATGAGGCAGCAGCAGGCTCAGTAGAGGAGGCGGCCGCCGGCGCGGGGTGGGGGTAGGCTGCTCCCCCGCCACCCACACCCACTGAGAATTGGCTCCCGATTGGCTGCTACAAAGGTTGCTCCCCCTACGCAATGCAGTAAAAGCCAGCACCTGGCTCCGTTTCAGACCARTTTCATAGTAAAATCACACAGGAGCAGCTCGTTGCAGCAAGCCAAGCACTGAGTACCTACCTATTGCCCCATCACCACCCCGGCCGCTGGCAGCTGAGGGTGGATGCTCATGCTGCAGTGGGTGACAGGGTGGCAGAGACCTCAGCAAGGGGAGAGAAACATTTCCCGATAACACCATGTCCATCTCCACCCGCAATGGCAACGTGTCCTCCAGGCCAAAAGCTTGCCCCCCAAAATCCTGCCTCCATGTCCCCTMGCTCTCTGGGACAAGTGCTCTTGTGCTCTCCCAGCTTCGGGCACGCCTCTCCCGGCATGTCCATGGGCATGGGGGCCAGCTGCCTCAAGCACGGAAGACCACATCTCCATGAAGGCCAGGTCTGAAAGCCCCCACCATAGGGTGGACCTAGCCTGAGCCTGCCCATGCACRGAGCAGCTCTTCCAGTGCATTCAAGCTGCCCTGTGGTTCCTGGCGCAGAGATGTGCTCCTCTTCTCCCCTGGAGGCAGCCAGCCCCCTCACGCTCCTGAAGCATTGACCTGTCGCTGTAGAAACACCAAATAAAGGCTCTGCAAAGGTGTAGCCCTGGTTCCTCATGAGGAGGGGAGGGCAGAGGGGTGACAGCCAGTAGAGATGCATGCACGTGTGACTGACTGCCGCTGGGTGCTCCTGCTCTAGGTCACGTCACACSAGGCAGGTCGGGCTCCAGGCATGGTGACAAGAGCTGTGTAGGCAGCAGTCACATACTCCAGCATCGCCTCAGGCCAGGAGTTTCCTAAAGAGGCCCCAGCAGCACTCAGGCCTTTTGAAACAAGTTACGTGTGACCTGCTCATTCAATTCCTGCCCCTACCTCGGCAGCGTGCGGCCACGGCCTCCCTCCCACATGACCACGTGGTGCTGCAGGTGCAGTGGTAAGTGGCACGTCCGGCGCATGGAGCCACACGAGAGGAGCCTGGCAGGATGCTCTGAGGGCTGACGACAGCCTCCCACAGCAGCCAGGGCTAGGCATTACACAACAGATGAGCAACAGCCACCCCAACCCAGACCAGACTAGGGCCCAGAYGGAAAATCTCCAGCCAGTTTATTAAGGATTACTGCAAACATGTATTTATCATTACAGTTCCTAATGATTAGTCGCAGAGAAACCGACCAAACCAAGTCAAACCTTCCCTTAACTTGTACATAAAGCCCAGGAGTGTCCTGGGCTCAATGCAGGAATCACATTTCTGAATTTGCCGTGTCAGGGTCATTGCAAAACAAACGGGGCATAGAACAGGTTTCAGTCCAGAGTACAAAGAAAAGTGGAAAGYTGTAGGCCAAGCAGGCGATAGAAGAGCCCAAACACGTTTCCCCTGCGCAGAGCAGGACTCTCGCGTGCTGCTGTGAACCACGCTGTTACCAGGAGCAAGGGACCAGCCTCTTACAGACGAGCGTCTCAGCTCCGTGCCTGCCTGCTGTCTTCCACGTGACAGTAATTCTCACAGGAACAGTGTTTTTCTCCAGACTTGCTTCCAGCTGGAGCAAGATTTACTTTCTGCATTTGAGAAACTGGCCACAATTCAACAGCAGCAGAAAATCAGAGATGGGAGAGAGAGCAGGTGGCACAGAGGGAGCATATTAGGAATCTCCTTGGAAAACACAGGCAGTGGGAGAGGAGCCTGGAGGATRCGGAAGATGACAGGCTAAATCCATAGCCTTGTTTTGACATCCTTGCGCSTGCCTCCGCTCTAACGTATGGGAACGTAGGGCAGGCTAGTGGTTACCTTTTGCAGAGTCGGCATGTGGTACCTGTCCCTGCAGCAGGTGGATAGCATTCGCTTGGGTAAATAAATACTGGAGTGCTTGTGCAGCAATTTGGTTTCCCTTGCATTTGCTCTGGACATGGGACTACCTCTGAACAAATCTGAAATAATAGCCTTAAGCACAACCTCCATGTCGAGTCCTACAGAAACTCTTCTAGGGAAAGCACACTTTCAGGGTGAAAACAGAGAGACTCAGCTTAGCTTCAATCCTTAAATAAATATGAAGACACCAAGCACCCTCGGGCCCAGTCTGTGCTCACACAGGGTATGAACCTACGACCTTGGCATCACCTGCCAACCAGGAGAGGTCTGTGCCATCAGCCTGCAGAAATGTTCATCAAGAGGAAGAACCATGTTGTGTCCTACGATGAATCTCCTGGAACACGGGAAGCTCCGGACATGCGTACCTGGCAAACGCCTGCTTCCGAAAACCTCGTCTTCCTCATTCCACTACAGAAAGCCGGGCATCAAATTCAAACCCAGTAAGTTGCCAGGAAGGAGACRGCCACACGGGGCTGCCTGCACGCTCTCCGCAGGAGACTCCGCCACATCGGCATCTCCAGTCCCTCCTTCATCTCCGTGCACATTCCTCCCCGGGAACTCCTGCCGGAGCTGTTCCAGGCCATGAGCATGTGCCATATACACCACGTGTATATGCACAGGGGTAAATAGCCGGAGGAAGGTCCTAGATATATATACACAGGCACACACACACATCCTACTTTTCTTCTGCCTTTAGCCTGTATCACAACACAGCTAAAACGGCCCTTGGTGTTATGGTAATCCGGGACCTGCCTGTTCTGAGACACAAAAGACATTGGCATTGTGTGAATACCATACTTTAACCATCGCTTTCAAGCTGCTCAAAGCTGCATGACAAATGGGGGCGGGAAGCTGAGGAACCTTGCCAGAGCCCTGCGGGCAGGATGCCATCCTTCGGCTGGCTGTATGCCAGCTCTGGGCCCAGCTGGCTCCTACCACCTTCCCCTTTGAGCCCTGGCACGAAGCAGGCATGTTGTAAACCCATGGGCTGCCTGGGCTCAGGCTYATTTCTGTCTCCAAACACAGCAGGGCTGGGCGCTGCACACAGCAGAATCACTGCCTGTCTCTTCTGATCGGAGACAGGGTTTGAACAGAAAGAGCCACTATCTGAAAAAAGTCTGCGCACCCTTTGAGCCTTCACCCAGCTGGGAAGCTCCCCTCTCCCATCCTTCCCCATCCAACCCTTAGTGCCTTACCCAAGTCCTTGGGGACTGGTTTCACCCCAGCCACTGCCTGAGTGTTCTGGCTCCGAGACATTGCGCAGGGCGGGCGCCAGGGGTATTCTGGCTGGGACAGGGAAATAGAAATATTGARTTACCACACATGTAAACCATAAGCCTGCTCTTTCTGTATGTAATTGCCGGGACATAGGAAGAAGAGGGTGGAGGGAAAAGAGGGCTGAATGTTTGCATGCCAACAGGACACACATGCTCGCTTCCCTGCTTGGTGACACACTCCTCACGCAAACTTGGAGGCGCCACTCACTCTGCAAGGAGCCCCAGTCCCGTTTGCATAGGACAGCCCAGCGAGGCAGGCACTAGTTGCCCAAACATCTCCTAAAACTGCAGAGAGAGGAGGCAGCTGGGGATGCAGTGGCAAAGGAGATACTCACTGGAGGGAAGTGGTGGAAGTTTTGTCCCGGTGCGTGCTCGCCTGGCATTGCTGGTGGATATCGGATTTGCTGCCAGTCGTCAAAGCCRTGGTACATGGGGTGAGCCACGGGGGGACTGTACTGGTACTGAAACATGGGGCAGGCAGGGCCCAGAGGCGTCGGCGGTGGCTCCGGGTGCAGCCTTTCACCAGAAGCCTGCAAGGAGCCAGGAGAAATGCTGAAGAGTGCTGGGGGCAACCACTGACAAAAAACAGCACCAGGACCCAGATCTGTCCCTCCGAAGTGCACCCAAAACCCACGCAGCCCGATGGCAGACAACGGGCTACCACCAGGACTCGCTGGCCAGCCCCTCCAGCCAGGGCCAGGAAGGGTTTCTGTCCTTCCCACCTGCTTGTGCTGTTTCAGCAGCTTCTTCAGCTTCTCCTTCTCCTCCTTCTCCCGCTGGCAGTCATCCTTGGAGACACGCAGCTGGGAGTGAGAGAGGAGGTCAGCATGGAGCCCACCCTGCCAGCCCTCTCCCATGTCCATGGGGCACAAGATGCTGCAGGACCCTACAGAACTGCCCACACCAGGGAGTAAAACCCCAGGTCAAGAGTTGGGAGCAGTGGTTATGGCCAGGGCTCTCCTAATCTGCCCTCTGGCGAGGAAGGGAACAGGAAACAGGCTGTTTTTTGACACAGTGATAGCCACTGCTCTTCTCCTATGGTTATAGTTCCCCTCAGTCAGTCCCACAGGAGACTAACAAGAAGAGGAAAGTGCAGAGATGACCCCAAATCCCTCCCTAATGGCACAGCCAGACCCACTTACTGGTGACAGCTGCCTTGCAAAAGGAGGCCTTTCTCTGCCAGGCTGGATGGGAGCTCTGCATCACCCATACACAACAGGTCCAAACAATCCTCAGCCCTCCCAGGCCCTCCCCAGCTGGCTCCAGCAGGGACAAGAGGAAAACAACTTCTCTGGTCTTTCTGCTTCCTCCTCACCCTCTCCAAGAGGAAAATGGCAACTTCAGTGTTGTCAGAGGCCGGGACACTGGGGCTCCCAGGAGCTGCCAGTAGTGCATAGTGCTGCTCACCTGGTTGTTGGAGACTGCCAATTGCTTCTGCAGCTTCTCCAGCTGCTGCTTCAGTTCTTCCTTCTCCTCATTCATCCTCTCCCTGTCACTCCTTTCCCGCTGGAAGTCCTCCTCAAAGATTTTTACCTGGCAGATGGAAGGAATATGGGTGAACGTGATTGAGGGCAAATTCCTCTCGAACACACCCCATTCCTGCATTGTCATCTCGTTCGCACAGTCTAGGCCAAGCTCCAGGCAGGCATGTTAGCATTACTGCCCACAGCTGCAGTCCCCTCAGCTAAGGCCTGAAGTATGCTGTGATTAGCTCTCCCCTCGCCACCAGCCCCCTGGTAGAGACATCTACTAGGGCTGCTGGGCTGCTCCAAGTCATGCTGGGCTCTGCACCAGGGGCAGCCAGGGCTCTCTGCTCCCTCCCAGCCTCTGTCAGCTCTGCAGAGCAGGAGCTGCTCCATCTTGCCCTACCTGCTGCTTGAGGAGCTCATTCTGAGTCAGCAGCTCCTGCCGTGGCATCTTCCCAACTGGCTCTGCAGCACTGGCAAAGGTAGGTGGTGGAGAGGCCTGCACATTCAGAGCCTCCTCTAGTGCCTGCAGAGGGAGAAGAGGAGCAGGAAGAGCAGTTAGAGCAAAGAGCTGTACAGGAGACATCTCTGGAGGGCCACAGCGTGTGCCCAGCATGGGAAACGGATATAAGCAGGCAGAGTAATCCCACTCTTCCCCAGAGCACCTAGAGGCACAGGGTCCGCTTTGTCTCATACAAGCTCCAGAGAGGGAGTAAGCATGGAGCAGCAGACACTGCTGGACATGGTCCCAAAGGAGCCACTGACTGCTGTCCAGACAAGACTCTTAGGTGCCTGCACTGCAGCTCCTTCCAAGGCCTCCTGGGCAAGGAGCCACAGGTGGGGGCATCTAAGGAGACTTGAAAAGCTGAGCTCTACAGCACTGATACCTCCTGGGCTCAGAGCTGGGCACAGGCAGGAAGGGGTCAGAGTCATTTTGGGATTCGAAAGAGCAGAAGATGCTGAAGAGCATAAAAGACATTTTGCAAGGACCAGCTGTATCACAGGCCTCACCTTGTTCAGCCTCTGGATCTCTTTCTCCTGGTACTCTCTCTGCTTGGTGACTGGAGCCAGCTGCTCCTGCAGGAAACGCATCCTCTGCTGCAGATCCCTCACCTCTGCGGCCAGCCTGTCCTTCTCTGCCTGGAAGAGCCAGGAGGGAAGTCAGCCAGGGTAGGGTGACAGGGGTGGTGCTCCCCACACTCTTTTCTCAAGGGACTTGCCTCCTCTGTATCAATCCTGGATTTGGCCAGGAGGAGCTTGCGGTCAAAATCCCGTTGCTTCTGCTCCCGCTCTGACTCCAGCTCAGTCAGTGCTCTCTGTGCCTCAGCCAGCTTCTGGCGCAGATCTGTTATCTGCCAGGAGGGAAGGGGACATTGGTCCATCCAGCTCCAGTGACACTGTACTGGAGGTAGAATGAGCAGAGCAGGGCACAGACGGCACCTGAATGTTTTTCCTGACCCTCAGTCTCTTCCGAGTCTCCCCACCCCACATCCGGCTTGAGGTGTGCACCCAAAACACAGCCCTGAGCACTGGCCCTTACCTTCTGCTCGTACTGCTGCTTCATGGATCGGAAGTGCTGATCCCATTGCTTATTGACCTCCAGCAGCTGTGGGGAGGAAGGGCTGGGTGAACGTGAGCCCAGCCCCAGCCCCAAGTAATGCGTAGCCCCATGTTAGCCCTGAACAGCCTCCCACTGCTCTCCACAAACCCATTGCAAAAACACCTTGGGAATGAGCTGAATAGAGATTCCTGCCCCATGCAGCACTTTCCCACTGCTCCATGGATCGTCCTCTAGCCCCAACACCACCAGTGTTTCCAGTGCAATCCCAGCTACATGCCCCACAGTTCAACCCAATCCCCCTCCCTTCTCCATGTTGGTGCCTCCCTCAGCCAGCCCAGCAGCTCGCTTCAGTGGTCCTCACCTCATTGCGTTGGTGTTCCAGGATCTTCACCTTCTTCTCCTTGGCCTCCAGTCCTCCTCTGCCAGGCACCTTTTCCATCATGGTCCCGCTCTGGTGGAAGCGCACACACAGGCACCCTCAGGGCTTTTGCAGAGGCCAGGCATAGGCACCCGCTAAACACAAGCAACTTTCCACGCCACTGCTTTCCATGCCCCAACCCCCAAGTTCCTGAACAGTTGCACCAGTCACAGCGGGACAAACTGGAGAACAGGGTCTCTGCTTAAGATCAGCCCATGTAGGCATTTGTTGATGTGATTTGTAGTCTCCCTGCTTCCTTGTCAGCTCTCTCCAAGGGCAGTGCTGCTAGGGCAGCAAACGGGCTGTCCCATTACCTGCTGCTGCTCGGCACCCTCTCTCTTCGCATTTTCCTTGCTGCTCAGCGTCACCATCCTCCGGAGCTCCTGGTTTTCACACCTGTACAGCAGAGACAGCCTGAGTCAGGAAGGGGGAAACACCCTGCGCAGCCAGGGGAGCAGCCCCATCCCCTACCCCATCAGCCACCCTCACCTGAGCTTCTCCAGGGCCTGGTTTCTCTGCTCCAGGTCCCTCTCCAGCTTGGCTCGCAGCTCCTCATTCTCATTGCGTAGCTGCTCGCACAGTGTCTGTGGGGCAAATGCTTGGTGCCTCCTCCTTGAGACACCATAACAGGCAGATGCCCTCCCTTTAACAAGGCTGATGGCCCCATCAGCCTCCCTGGCCACCCAGCTCCTGCCAAGCCCCCAGCTCCACCCCTGGATTGAGAATGCAGCCGCAAGGTAGGTACCATCCCCAGGAACCTGCTCCTTGGCTGGCAGCAGTGAGGGGCTCAGGGACAGGGCCAAAAGCAGGCAGGTACAGGAAGGAATAGGGCAGCACAAGGACAAGGAGGGCTTGGTAGAAAAAAGGAAAAACCCAAGGAAGAGTCCAGCCAGCCCTCACTCACCTGTAAGAGTGATGTCCTCTGCTCATTTTTGTGCACCTTGGAGGCCAAGCGGTTAAACTCAGAGGCCATGTGGCCCAGCCGCACAAAGACCTGGTTCTTGCTGGCCTCCTCAGTGCAGACGCTCAGTGTGCTCTCCAGGCGCTGCAGCTGGGGCAGCAGGTTGGTGTCCTCATTTGGCAGCTGCTCCAAGTCCTGCAGACAGTGTGGTCATCTCAGTTCAAGGAGCATTGCAAAGTTCTCTCTTGTGGCAGGTCTGTGTTGCCCCCCTCTGGCATGCATCAGCTCCTCACGGCAAGGAGCAGGCCCAGCACTGAGCCTTGGGCTGCATTTCAGCCCTCTCGCACATCTCCCTATAGTGACATCTGGGCCTGCCTTCTACACTGCCCTGGCTGCACCCCAAAGGCACCTTCTCAAAGCACACAAGTCATGATCTGCTGACCCACCTCTGCTTCTTCAGCACTCATCTGCCCTGTGCATGAAACGAGACACAGTGGGGACTGCCACAATCACCTGCTCTGACATCCGCTATAGCAACACACAACTTTCCTGCTCTGCCTGCTACGTTTCAAATTGCCGAGGATTAAGACTCTGCAATAACCCTAGGTGTGCTAAAAAACTTTATCTGTTTTATAAAGGTCTGATTCCCAGCCGTTGGACCTGGATACACCAAGTGCCTAGGCAGAAGGCAGCATTACCAAAATGGCTTCCCCAGCCCATCCACACCTCATTCCCCTTGAAAACCTGAGCAGATCCAGTTTCTGAGTCTTTGACAGCAAATGAAGTATCACCATCCCTTACTTCCTTCTCTTTTCTGAATTCCCCACACCCTTCTGGAGCAGTGAGCACTGTGACCAGCAACACCAGACCAGATGGAAAGCACTCTGTGTCTTGAGACTCCTCTCCCCATARCTAATGTCATTGTGGCCCTTTTGGGCTCTGGCTCGTTCTGGGTGCTGAGGCTTGTCTACATGCTCCTTGTTCCTCCAGGAAAGGGTCCTCATATTTCTTATCCCATATGGCAACCCACACATTGTGCTTACTGTACCAGATGTCAGCTCAGTGCTGTGTCCATAAAGATTTAATTAATTGCACCCACTCAATCGTGCAGCGCAAAGGATCCTGGCAGCTGCCCATATGCAGCACTTGACTCGCCACATGCTCGCTACACTGCCAGGGCGCACGGGCACTGCGCACGGGCCCGGGACCCGGGGCGGAGGGGCGCTCGGAGGCAGCCCTGGGCTCAGCTCCTCCGGCTGCCTCTCCCCACAGTCCCCCAGCAACGCTGCTCCCCACGCTCGAAGCTGCCGAGGCCTAGCTGCAGCCAACCCAAACAGCGCCCAGGAAGGCAGGGAAACCCTCTCAGCTGCCCCGTTCCTGGCTGCCCTCAGGCCCCAAGCAAGCTGAGCTTAAAGCAGGAGAGGCCTAATCCTGCAGCACCCCGCACAGGCTTGCTAAGCCAGCAACACAAACACACAGGGACTCCTCGCTGGGGGCACTGGGACATGCCGGTTCTCCCTTCCCAGTAGAAATGAGGTGTTATTTGACCCCGTGCAAGAACCGTGCCCCCAGGTGCCTGCAGCCTACTCCGAAGGGTCTGGGCTGCTTTCTCCCTGCCCTGTGCTCCTACCTCTCTACTTTGGGTCCACAAGGGTCTCTGCTTCCCCTCCCTTACCCCAGCCTGTACCTCCTCCTCCTTCCTCTCTTCTTCTGGCATCGCTCTGCAGCTTCCCCGTCCGCCGCGACACGGTAGGCACCCGGCAATCCAGGCTCTCCGGCACACAGCAGCGAAGAGCAGAAGCATGCCGGATTAAGAGCGGGGCCGGTGAGAGCCCGGCCAGGGCACGCCCGCCAGCGTCACGGCGCACGGCCGCCCACGCGCGGGGCGAGCACCCGGCCGCCCCGCGCCCAGATCGCCCGCGGTGCCTCCCGCATCGCCTAGGAGACCTGCGTGCACAACACGGCCTGCGGGACGTGGGGGAGCGCCGGCACGCCTCTGCCCGCGCCGCTCCCAGCGCCGCTGACTCACCGCGCACGCACCTCGCCGTCCTCGGAAACGCCCGCAGCGAGAGAGGACGAGAGCGTCCCCAGCTCCCCGACCTCAGGGTCACGGCCCCGATACCGCCACGGGGGATCCCACGTCGCAGAGCACAGGACAGCCACCTCCCTCCACCAGCGCCCGACGGAGGGAGGAGGCAGCCAGGACCCAAGCCCAGCTGGAGCGGCCAGGACAGCAGGGCTGGCACAGGACCCACACGGGGTCGGAGCAGGACGGCAGAGCAGTGCTGAGCCACCCAGAGKGCTGCTCTTTCCTAGCTGCGTCCCAGTGCCCCTTCCTGCAGATCTGCACAACCCAGTACAGACCCCAACACTGCCTCACTCTTCAGGATGGCAGCAGCCACATAGACAAACGGGGATGTGCAACGCGAGCACTYCCTCCTCCTGCCCCGCACACTGCCGCGGTGTGGCATGTGTTGATTTTTGTCCCCCTCGAATGCTGGAGCGGCTAAGGCCTGGTAGGACTRCGGGGTTGGACTCCCCTGTCCCTGCTCACATCACCTGCGGCAGACACAAGAGCCTGAAGCAGACTGGGATCCACAGAGGGRATAAGACACAGTATCCCAGCCAAGAGGACATTCAGATGGCAGCAGGCAGAGCTCACAGACACGCCTGGCCTGTGGCAGACCCTGTCAGCAATGAGGGAGGCAGAAGGAATAAACCCAGCCTCCCCACCCCATCTGGGAATCAGGAGGTGAGCATCCRAGCATCACCAACAGCTCCTCATGGCATCACAGCCCTTCCCATCACTGTCCCATGGTGCYTGGAGGCTCCGGTGTCCCTGGCTGACCGGTGTCACTTGCGGGCACTGCGTGCACAGTGCCAGGACACCCAGCAGCCAGGCTATTTGGAGCAAGAAGCCCTTTGCGAGCAGCTTCATGGTTTCCCCCCCTCTCACCTCCATGCCTCGGCAAGTGCCAACACCTGAGCCCTCTGCACTGCATCAAGACAGAGAGATGCCGGATCAGCCACAGGCCTGTACAGTTCCTCTCCTGCCCATGGACCGGCTAAGTCCCCCTCACTGTCATCAGTGAGAGAGGCTCTACTGAACTCCATGTTGTTACCATGGTCCCGCACAGTCCTGGGAGCTGCACGTGTGTTTGGCTGTGCATGTTCAGCTGCTCTGGAAATGTCTAGAGGCAGTTTAAGAGGAAGAGGGTTGATAGCCCTTCCTGCCCCACCATTACTTGGTGGAAGAGCCTGCAGCATCACTAGCCATGTCCCTGCCTCTATTTCTTCTTCTTCCTGGTGAGGGCACTAGTAGGAGTTTCTCCAAGCCCAGTGCCAGCTGGCTTGACAGAGGTGCTGAACGAAACAGCACCATGCTGTCAGCATCAGGAAYGCTGGAGCTGCAACCATGCATCACTGCTTCCTTGCCCAGCACCTTGCCCCTGGTGAAGGCCAGCGCAGAGAACAGCCCAAACACTCACTTTGACCCAGGCYTTCCAGTCCTGCGCACACGCTCCTGGGGCACAATGCAACCACTTCGCTCCCAGGCACACCCTCCAATCCACCCAGGACCGATTCTCCACCTGCAGCCTAAACAAGGCACCAGGGCCACTCACCGTTCTCCCGCTCTCCGGCAAAAAACCCTGTGCTTCGGCAGGAACAATCTCAAACTCCGATGAGGACCCCTGCAACAGGAGGCATAAGGTCAGGTTCCTCCCAGCGAGAGAAAGGCAACCCTGCTATTCCCCTGCATGGAGGAAGGCCCAGGGACCACAAGGACAGGAGCACAGCCCAGTCCCAAGCTACCTTATTCCCCTGTRCTCCTATGAGTCAACACAGCTTTGAGCATCTCCAACTTATTACAAAGATAATGCCACGTATATGGGCAATGGAAACCCAAAGGTTCCTAGAAAAGATTTCCCAGTCTCCTATCCCTGGGGTTTGCCAGCTGCGTGGGTAGCTTAGGGGAGCCCAGGGCCCTCAGTAACTGCAGCAGGTCCTGCCTCTGGTCACCAGCTCTGCAGCAATATTGGCCCCTGCTGTCCTGGCAGCACTGGAGGGGCAAACAGCAGGGAAGCTGACCCTTGCAGATTTGTTCCTGTTCCTAGAGAGCAAAGACTGTCTCTGCTTCTTTTAACCAGCCAGCCAGTCTCGCCCTCTAGGTCATCTCAGAGCAAGCTCTTGATTTCACCAGACTCACGCTCAGAGGAGACTTCCGTGCTTCTGCAYTCAGCTGCTTCTGGGTACTGCCTGGAGCGGCCAGGGAGGAGCTGGGATCAGGGCCGCCGGCTRTGGAAGCAAGAGAGCATGTAGCTGTAAGCATTTTAGAGAGCACGGCCTCTCCCCTCCTGCACARGGATGCAGAGACCAGGCACACTGAGAAGTCAGACACACACATGGTTTCCTCTCCAACTACGGTGATGGGATAGAAACCTCCTAGCTTGCTTCCCTCCAGAAGGGAGGGCAGTGCTGATTTGACCGAGTGCAACAGCAGTATCTTTCACTGGCTGTAGCTGACGGTTTGTGCCTGCCTTCTCTAAATTTATCACAAGTAAATTTATCATGAGTAAAACTAACAACAGGTCCAGTGGCAGCAGGACACACACATTCCAGACTTGATCCTTCTTGATCTGATCAGCTGCAGACTACCACGTTCAGAGCAAAGTGGTTCAGGGACAAAGAAGAGGGCATGGGCTGCACCTTGCCCCTCCCTGCCCAGGTCAACAGACASTGGTAGGAGGTGCCACGGCAGGGCTTGTCTTTTAGACCAATTAGCCCCTCTGCACTGGCCCCGGCTTAGACCCAGCCAGCAGACAAGGCAGCACGACTTCCCCTTCAAAGAGACAGCCCTCTGTTCCTGAGGGAGTCAGCTCACACCCCACAGACAACTCCTTGCTCCTGTGGCTCTGCTCACACTGAGCAAAGCTGCAGAGACTTCCCACTGGTTTCACCCCCAGCAAGTTAAACCCTTGGGAAAGTAAGGCTTTCCCATTTCATTGCCATTTCAAACCATCCTTCAAAACTGCTTTGCCTTAGGTAGCTTTAAATAAACATTGACAGACACTGATTCAGCTGCAGGAGCTCTGCCTATGTTAGAGTTCCCATCAGCTCCAGAAAAAGACATCCCTGGCCAGTTCTGGCTGAGCTCAGCCTTATTAAACACACTCCTGTGAGCAGAGAAGGCTGCAGAGTGCCTTGAAACACACCCAGACACACAACACTGACTTCAGCAGAGTGAAGCACTCAACTTGGAGCCACCTCGGCTTTCTTACTAAAGATGACCACTGCCCCAACCCATGCCCCTGTGAGACTGAGCTCACTGCTAAAGAGCTGGACAAGATGCAAGGGAACTCTGTGTTATGGTAGGRTGATCTCTTCTTCCCATTACACCAGTGTGGCTTTGTCTTCCTGTTTCCACCAGACATGAACTGTTGGTTTAGGAACCACCGCCTGCCTGTAAAGCTGGGTCTGGCCTTTCCCAGGCCACGGGAGTATAGGGACACACAGCCAGAGGAGCATGGACATCTTTGCAGCTGCTCYAGAGGCTACAGGAAACCCTAGGCCATCAGCAGCCAGATGAGAGGGCACTCGTCAAACCCTGTGCTGCTCACACTCTCCCTTACTGCCACTTTCCCAGGAACATGTCTCACGTGTGCAAACACAGTCAGTCTAGCTCTCATGTGCATTTCTGGCAATGCACGAGACTTGTGCATCGTCAAAGAAAGCAAGAGAGCAAAGTTGATGCACGTAGATGTAAAGGAAGCCAGGTCTGGCCCTTTAACACAGAGGCAAGTACCCGTGAAGACAGCCTCATGGATATCTCCTTCCAGACTCTATGGTGTGTTTTTTCCCTTCCCCTAAACTCAGGATCTTGAGCTGTCCAGGAGGCCTTAGCAGGCATCTCTTCGCCTACCTCCCATTTCCACCAGTTTGTCCAAGGAAGATGAMGCCATCAGCATTTCTTTGTCCTTCACAAGGTCCTCCACCTTCTGACGCAGCTTGGATGCCTCCATCTGGGACTCTTCCAGTAGCTCTCCTGTTGCAGGCAACAAAAAAGAYGCTCATGTTCCCCTGTGTTCACTCCCCCTTCCAAGTGCCTGCCCTGGAGCAGGCACATCAGTCAGTACCAATCCCCTCTGCCCGGAGGTAGGAGAGGAAGTGGCCAGAAGCTGTCTAAAAACAGCTCTTCCTGGTCAAATCTCACAGCTGAGCTACACCAAAGGCTGCAGAGTGCCCCACACCAACACAAGGAAGACAGGTTACAGGAGACAGAACCGCAGCCCTGCATCTCTCAGAAGCCTCCTTCTCTTCCCAGGAGAGTCAGTTTTAAGCCTGGATGATATGGAGTCCAGCCCTCAAGCTGTTGGATCCAGCACCAGAAGTCCAACCCTCTCCCCACCCCAGGCAGCTACTCCCAAGCCAGTGGGTTTCGGTCACAGCTAGGGGCACGGCACACAAAACAGGAATCACAAGGCAAGTGGAAAWTCAGTTGCAGAAGTAGGACTTGAAACCGGAAGCTGGGTCATGAGACCAAAAGCAAAAACAAAGGCAAGTGAAGGAAGGCAGCCAGGCAGGAGAAAGGGGGTGGCGCTACTCATCTATGGCATCTCAGTGCTGACACATCCCTGCTGCTGCCAATGACTGCAAACAGCACTGCTCGTGGCTGTGCTGTGCAGGGATCTTCCAGCACCAGGGTCCATGGAGGGTAAGCACCATTCAGTCTCTGAGCAGCACCCAGGAAAAGCCCTGATCAGATKGGGGTTGCAGGAGGTGAGGGTTTTAGTCAAAAGCTGGACAGATCCTGGTTTTCTATGATCTGCCACTGTAGGGCTCCAGGGGAGCTAAYGCTGCTCCATCACTTCCCCCTTTTATCAGCCATTCATCACACTCCAGTGCACCCCAGGAGTTTAGCAAAGATCTTGGGCCCATCTACAACCATGCAGTGCTCCTCTGCACCCTACCATGAAAAAGCCCAGAAATCCTGCTTGAGCTACCAAGGAGGCAAGAGCTTTGCTTTGCTATTGCCATATTACTAAGATCTCCGGCTTCTTAGCACCCTTCTTCACAGACGGAGCAAGAAAACAGTCATGCTCCTTGAATGCAGGCTGGGCTGCCASACAGAGGCTGTCAGAGGAAGGGAGCAGGCTCCCCAGAAGGCAAACTCCATCCTCCACCCATGCACCAATTACCTATGGACTTTATCCCCTGCATCTTCTCCTTCAGCCGAGCGTTCTCCTCCACCAACTGCTCAAAKGTTGCAGATCCTTTTTCCTCCATCCCCCCACCAGGATCATAGATGTGGTAGGGTCCTCTCCCTTCCATGTCTGTCGTTTAATCGCCTACTTCCCAACCAGACATTCCTGTAAAGCAACAAAACACATCATCACCTTTCCTGGTCCCAGCGAACACCACAGTCCCCTCAGTCCAGCTGTGCAGGGGTGTTGTGGGTCCTGGGTCCTGCAGGTACTGTTACTCCTGTGGGTGCTAAGGCCGTGGCTCCCGTGCTGGCTGAGGCAGTGCTGCTCACCAGCTGGAGCGGCGAGCAGCAAGATGCATCAGGCGAAGGCACTTCCCTCTCTGGTCTCTACTCGAGCCTGCCTCGTTTTGGGTGAACGTGCCAGAGTGATTCACACCCATGAGAAATGTCACGGGAGGAGGCATCACCAGCAAACCCCGATCAGGGACAACTACTGCCCCCGTGAGGCGCAGGAATTCCCAAAAAGGAGCTGCGATCTGCTCCCACATCCCTGCAGGGACGAGACCCAGCGACTTCCACCCAGAGGTGCCTGCCATTACTGCATACCTGTACTGCGCATTGCTGGGGGCTGCTCTACCTGGCACAAGACATCTTTATGGGGCACAAACATTCGTGAACAGCTGTTACAGAAAAGGCACTTTCTACGCTGCAAAAGCCTTAATGTACACAGGCACAGAACAGCTGCCGAGGCCATGGCAGCGGCATCTGCAAGGCAACTTGGGCAGGACATCTCATCTTGCTAAGTGCCTGGTTGCTTGGCTCAGACCCCTTTCTGCCACCCCCAAGAACCGTGAGTTTCTTCTGCATTTGGCAAGATGCTCAAAAGACAACTGATTCCTTTCAGGTTTGGGGAGTTATAGTCAAGAGGTTCTGCAAAACAGATCTGGGGTATTTGGGCTTTTATTTTCTCCTGTAGACTTTTTCCTTTTAAAGTTGAAAGTGATTGAAATGAAAGAACATTACTTCCATGTTTTATAATTTCTTGCCATATGTCAAGGCAAACAAACAACAAATGAGACCAACACACCCAACCTGCCCAAATCTCACCAAAAAGCTCCTCTATTAAAAAAAAAAATCCACAAACATTTGTCATCAGAAGAAAAAAAAAGTCAGAGGGTGAAACTTAAAACAAACTAAATCCTTTCACTCTGTCCTTGAGTGCCCAGCATGTGCTGCAAGACAAAGATACACCAGACTTCAAGTGAGAAACAGGGACCACAGCACATGGGGAACAAAAAGGCCAGGTGAGCCGATGAGATCACCACATCCCATTGGGATCCTTGCATTGGCCCAGCACGGGAGGAAAGCATGGGAGCAGTTTCACCRGCAAGTTCATGGGATGAGCCCACCAGCAGCCAGGCCAGGCTGAACTAATCAAAGAAACCATCTGCCTGCAAAGCAGAGGGAAATTCCCACATACAGTGCAGAATATGTGCCTTTTTAAAAATCCCTTGCACTTGTGGTTCTCCAAGACCTCCCTCCTGCTGARGTCTCATCCTGGGAGAGCTGAGCAGGTTTTCTGCCCTAGCTGTCGGTCTTGCCCTTCTCTTGGGGGTGATAAAGCAGCTGCTGTGAATTACAGCCTGACTTATCAAAAACAAAACACCTCCTCTCCCCCCTCCCCCCCCAAAAAAACCCAACTGCGATGCTGTTTGTGTCAATATCAGAGGCTATAAACCAGGGCTGCTCCGCAGCCGAGGCGTTCCAGCTCTCCTTGCCATGCCGGCTGCTGAGGAGCACAGACAGAGAGCGAGGCCAAAACTCCGGCAGGTGCTTCCCCAGCTGCTTCTCCTCCCAGCATAAGGCTGTCATTGCCTCTGGGATGTTGTGAGCTTGCAAATGGGAGGGGGCTGAGCGGGGTCATTCTGAAAGGGGAAGGTGGGATGCTCATACCCAGAACACTCTYGACCTGATGCTGATGCTCGCATCACGAGTGATCTGGGCCGGCCCGAGACGCAGGGCTGATCTCTGAGACCAGTTAACATAACCTGCACGCCAGGGAGAACTGGGGACTTTCCAAATGACAGCCACCACCTGGCAGGATCCACAACCAGGGCGGCAAGCAACGCTCCCCTCTCCATGACCTCAGTGGAGATATGTCCTTGGGAGCCACAGCCAGCCTGCTCACCGGAAGCGCCAGGGAGCTGTGCCACTCACCTCCAGGTCTGTTTGGGGACAGGGTGCCTCACGGACACACTTCACCACGCGGCACAGAACGTGGGCTGTGCTGGGCGCAAAGCACATCGGACCATCACTTACAGAGCTGCTTGCTGGAAGCAGAGTGGTGAAAGGCAGCACGTTGGCAGATGCAAGGGTCAGATGCCATGGAGCGATCCTTCTGTTCCTCTGCCAACAGGCTTGATCCCTTCTATCCACATCCCACATAAGGTCTCACCTTTCCGTCACTCTTTGGATGCTGTCAAATCCCATCTCTGTACAGAGACCTCTCAGCTTCATCTGCACTGGAGAAGCAGCCACAGCCCCAGGCAAGGAGACTGAAACCTCATCTGAAGTGATGAAGCTGGTGAAAACAGAGAGCGCCACGGCATCTTCCCAGATGCTGCCCGAGGTGGGCCGAGTAAAAGCTATTTCTGGAGCTCACAAGCAGCTGACAGGAAGCTGAAGAAGAATCAGGGCGGTTTCTGTGCTGCTGACCTCCCATAGCAAGCGAGACTTTGCTCGACAGAGGGAAGTATTACCATGGGTGTCATGAAATCCCCCTTCTCTCCCCGCTGGGGTAATGCRTGCAGGTGAAGAAAAGTCACTAAGCAGGAGGCCAGCCTGCGGGCAGGAATGAGCATGCCATGAGGCGTCGGTGTGACGGTGCTCAGGGCTGGGGGACCCTGCAGCACACCCTCAGCAGGAAGGAGAGGAGTAAACGTGCCGAATGGGGAGAGCGTCCTGTTCCCTGCCAGCCACACTGCTCTCCASCCCCCCATCATGTCGGTCCCCAGCACATCAGAGCCTACAAGGCAACGGTAGTGTGAAGCAGTTCAGTCTGAATCAGAACGAGTTGCACTAACCATGTCACCTGTCTGCAGAGCTCACTTACTAAGGTCAGATGTTTTTGCAGTTGGATGAAGCCATCAAAAGCCTCTTGCCTGGGGTAGTCTCAATTCCCATGGTTTTATCATGGATCTCTCTATCCAAAGGCCATCCCAAAGCATGGTATGGTCTCCACCAAGATAATACACCCAGTTTTAGGCACCATATCTGGAGAAGAGTGTACATCAGTGGAAGGGCAAGTGGCAGGGACAGTAAGAGCATGATAAGGGAAAGCCTAACAGAGTAATGGCTTAGCAGGAAGGGGAGATGACAGAGATGGGGACATGGGAGCAGTCTTCACACACTTAAACAGCAGCTACAAAGAGGAACTGAATTATCCCCAGCTGACACAAGGACAGATAAGACACGAAATAACCAGCAAGCAAGATATGACAAGAAGAGAGGATTTCTGCAATTGTCTGAGCCCAGCAGTGTAGCCCGCTGGGCACAGTGAGGGTTTGCCCAGGAAGGTGGTAGGGTCTCTGCTGCTGATCGGTCTGAAAAACAGCTCAACTTCTATAAGGGACTGCTAGGACAGAGCTGTCATGTTTGGGACAGCAGCACGGATTAGGTCATCGTGAGGTCCCTTCCAGCCCTGGCATCTATGTTTTCTTTTTCTCTTAAAGTTCTGATTCTTGAAATTCAAGATTTTCAACGAAAATCTCAYACTCCATTAAAAACAACATTGGAGATGAGAGAGAAGATAGATAAGTTTCTAACTACTGTTASAACTGCAAAGAAAGTGTGATCATGCACAGGCTCCAAAAAAACAACCAACCACCACCATTACCACCAGAAAACACTTCTCTCTTTTGTGAATCAGTAGTTTCTAAGTCAGTCTTARAGTATTTCACAGTCTTGGGCACTCGTATACAGAGATGAGCGAGAGTTGAGCCAGGGCTAATTAATCCAGACGCTGCATCACACTAGTTGCAGTTACAGCGTTGCCAGGAGCGTAGCCTAGGCGCAGCAATCTGTGCGGATGTACGCAACCAGCCACGCTGCTCCTTTGCGCTCAGGTGTCTGCCCGCTCCTTCTAGCTAGCGGCAGAGGAGCCCATGAGCACTGCAGCTCCTCAGCCCTACAGCAGACTGACGCAAAGAGTGCTGGCTTTCGAGTGGGTTGGTTGGGGTTTTTGTTTTGKTTTGGTTTTTKTTTTTTAAAAACCTCACAGGTTCTCCTAGTAACTCCCCTCCAGTCATAGGATGCTCTCTGCGGAACAGAGGCAGAAAACCTTTCAGCAGACCCAAAGGGAGAGGCTGTGAGATGCTGTGGTTGCCCACTGGCAGTTCCGCGTTTCAGCTGCCCGTGGGTGGTCGTCGGATTGCAAGTGGGGCACCGAGACCTTTAGGTAGTAAATTTTTATGAGAGGTCAGCAAAAGGAGAGAATGACAAACTGAGTGGGCAGGGGAGACCCCAAGGCAAAGCTGAAAATGGTTAGTATTTAAGTAGCTGCATTGTGGCTCAGGCATGATCTGTCACCGTCTACAGGGAAAACRAGGCAGGGGCTTCGTGTAAGGCAGAAGGGAGGCTCATCTCCTTCCTCCAGGAAGGCCTGACAGATACAGGGACCCAAGGGCTGCTCTGCCCAGGCTGCGGGAAGAGCCCGCGATTCCCAGCAAGGCTGCCAGAGGGAAGCCACGTGGGACTGAGCCAGCGTGGACGTGCTGCTAAGAGCCAGCTAAAGATCCAGGGCCCCAAGCCCCAGGGGCAGGGCTGGCTCCTTGGCCAAAGGCCCTCGTGGACAACAGCAGGGCAATCCCTGCAGGGCCCACGCGCACAAAGCTCTCTGCATCCAGCCACAGYCACCGGCTTTCTTTTCTGTCCTTCTCTAAATCCTGCCCTGGGAAACTGTGGGATATTCATGTGGCAGCAGCAAACATGCATCACTTCTTCCCTCTTGGGGACCTCAACATTCACAAGTCAGAGCTGCTGAAACTGGGAGAGCAGCTAAGGTCAATGCAGGCCAGAAGCTTTTCATTTTCCTCCTGAATTCGCAGCATTTAGTGTGCGCTTCACCTCAGCGACAGCCATTTTCCGACTCTTCTCCACAGTCTTTAGGAAATACATGCATCACTGTCAGATCAGTGAGGATTAGTGCCACAGCTCTAACCACTCCGCAGCCAGCAAAGCRGGAGCAGCAATCAAAACGACTCTTGCTTTAAAACACCAGACAACCGCAGACACAAATGTGAATGTGAACCCTGCAGACCAGGTGGGCTGGCATGTCAGGGGAGCTTTCCCATAGGCACCTAAGGTAGCAAGGTGCGATACAGAAGAAATTACCAATTACAAGCAGAGACAGGTCAAATAAAGGGAGTTGAGAGGACCTCCTGAAGCCTTTTGTTTTTGATAGGCTTGGATTAAAGCCAAGTGAGGAGGGAGGAAAGCTTTCCTCCCTCCCCGCACACATTGCTGCTTTGGAATTTTAAAGGAACCTCTGAACAGCATCTGCAGGAGGGAGGTGCCAGCCACAGCCAGAGATCACTGCTTGTGATCCTGCTGCCCTCCGTGCAGACCCTCTCCCGAGGGACGGCCCAGCCCTCGGACTGCGCAAGGCGGCCCCAACCTGGGCCCAGGGAAGCCGCAGGCTTGGCGGGCTGAGCAGTCCAGCGCCTACTCGTCCCGCAAGCATGAGGCACCATCCAGGGTGGGTGGCTCGGCTCAGCCCAGCCCAGCCCTTGCACAGAATGGGGGTTTTCCTTATCCTGAGGAGCGTCCATTCCCAGGAAGTCTCCTCCCTGCCAGGAATGCGCAGGGTGAAAGTGATTCTCCACACGCYGACAGCATCGTTTTCCCATGACGAGGCAGACAGTCCCCCAGTATCCCTCCTCCTCAGAAGGAAAGCAAAAGTCAGAGATGCTGTGGGCTTTTCTTTGGTTTTGTTTGTTTTACTGGAAAGCAGTAAAACGTCACAGACCCCTTTCCTCTGCAGAGCTCCTCCAGTCCCGGGACAAATATTCCAGGACTGCCAAGCTGGCCTCATTTGCAATGTTACAAAGGCAAAGCTGGTTTTAGGAACAAGCAATACGGAGAGTTTCTGGCCACTGCAAGCCACTGGGTACGGGGGATGAAAAAGAACATTAGAGTAGGTCTTACATGACTCCTAAATTCATGTTTCAAAAAGGAAAGGTCTGAATCTTCACCTGGAACATCTTTTCTGCCTGTCACGGATTAAGAGCTGGCTGCAGAGAGCACATGGGAAAGGCAAGAGCCATATCCAAAACACAACAGAAATTACAGAGGTGTTGGGAGAGGTCAGGCAGAAGAGGATTCCCCAGGAACAGGAGAGTCAACGAAGGGAACACAACTCCCAAAGCGCTGCAGCACTCAGACCATGTCCCAGGCAAGCCCACCTGCCTGGTTGTAGACATTGCTCTGGCCAAGTTGGCTGGAAATGAGCTCTTCCATTTGGGAAAGTTTCCAGGGTTTCGAAATGTGTTTCTACTTCCCAGGGCACAAAAGTCAGAGTGCTTCAAGAAATCCCCTCCACGAGGCAGGTGCTGGACAGGAGGCCTAGGCAGAAAGGTCAGCCTCTGCTCCAAACCAATGTTTGTGACAGGCAGCACATCTGCCACAGCCAGGCAGGTCCTGCCTGCTTCCTCTCAGCCACAGCAACAGCACTCTGTTCAGAAATCCCATCCTGACTTGAGAAATTTTCTTCCTGCAGAAGCTTCACAAAACAATCTGCTTCTAAAGATGTTTCTTGCAAGGAAGATGATTTGCTTCAGTTGCATCTATTTATAAATCTAGCATTCAGGCTTGAGTTTAGGAACATACGCAACAACACATTTGTTACTTGCCACAGGACTCAGTCTCCTAATTTGGCGGCAACGTGAATGAGAGCCACCAAGATTTGGTGGCCGTACTCCCACGGGATGTCCAGACTGCAGGGTATGGTGCTGTCTTACCCTATGGTGTTATGCCCCCATTTTCTGCTGGATGCCTTGATTGATACCTGCTTTCCTTCCTTCCACTCCAGAGCTCCAGCAGCTACCACTGCTACTAGCCACCATGTTCAAAAACGAAGCAAGACACAGAATATTTTCCTTGCAGCTCTCGTAGCTTCATAGAGCACCAGAGCAAACCAATCTGCTCCTATTCAGTTTGGAGTGCTTCAGCCAGAGAAGAACCCAAGCAGCAAAAGACACTGGCACCAAAGTTATCTTTGAAACCCAAAGYGTGAGAACTGTTATTTTAAAATTAAATCTGTACTCTTAATTTAAGAGTAGATCATGTAGCTTCCTCCACCTGTGAGTGTTTTGCACCAGCTGCTGACCAGCAATGATCCACAGCCCTACGCTAAATAGGTCTTCTGTTTTGTGCAGGCCAGGGTGATAAGATTTCTTGTAGAGCGAGGAATGCTGCCAAAGGCTGCTTAAAAACCTCTCCTTTCTTACTGTTTTCTTTGCCTTGCCACACAGACTGTTCTCAAGGACATACCTTGCTGGAGTATTCTTGTCTCCAGAATTTACTCCAGTGCTCAAAGTTCATTGTCCCAGTTCCAGCACGCTCTGAACTCTCTTTGCCAGAGATCGTAAACGAAATTTGCTCTTCGGAGCAGCTTGCGGCAGTAGAACACCTCTTACTTGCCTAAATACACAGTAATAACAAGCTAAAGAGTAAGGTTGCATTCCTCCACATACTACTTACAATATAGGACGGCAATTAAGGCACAGAGGAACAGAGAGTAAAGTCTGTGAGAGGCAACAACTCCCAGCTGCTGGCTCCCACCAAACTCCCAGTCCCATCCAGAACTATTCTCCCCCAAAGAGCAGCTAGCAAGCAGCATCCTTTTTTCTCCCACACCACTTACTGGTGGCCTTAACCTCAAATTAAGGGAGGGGAGAATGCAAATCACACGCTCCCTTCGCAATGCTCCTCACCTCTGGCTATAGCACATTCGTCCTTCCATACCCACTGGAAACACAGAAGCAACACACCCTCCCTAGACCAGCTCTGCTTGTGCTGGCACAAAGCCTCCCAGCAAGTTCATACCCCCTTGAACCTATAGGGCCGCACCACTGAGCATCACCCGCTCCACACGTTTGCTGAGTAATCCTGCCTTACGGCACCACATGCTATTGCTGTGCCAGGCCTTGCTCTTCAGGTGCGATCCCAGGCAGATGAGCAAAGTGAGTAATTTCCCCAAGACGTTGCAGGCACCTATATATAGAACACTGCTCTCTAGGCTGCAGGAAACCGTATGGCCAACTTCAAACCAAAAAGCCCTCGAAGGCTGGTGGGGAAGCACAGGCAACAGGAGGTGCTTCCATTCTCACCCTCCTTACTCCGAGCCATGAATTTGCATTGCGCTGCACAGATGGAGACACACAGCCAGACCTGCCAAGTTCACAACACCTGGAACACCAGGCTGGGAAGCAGGACTCACAGAGCAAAACAGCACTGACTGGAGGCTCTCCRGAGCCTCGTGCATTGAGCTAAGCTCCAGCACCCCAGGGTGCTGGCTTGAGAGGCACATTTCCAGGCACAGTGACAATGTAAGTAAATAATCAGATAAGACTCTCAACTGGCAACCCTGGAAGATCAGAGCTTAGTATCTACACATAGTCCCTCCCCAAGTGGAAATCACAAGCCCAGAAATAGTCAGAAAGCAGATCTATGGGTCTTGGGAAACACCAGGATTGTGTAACCAACAWGATGGTTATTCTCCCACGATGGAGTACCGAAGCGGTGTAGAACAGGGCCGCCAAGCCCAAGGGGCCAAAACCCCCAAGGGGCCAAAACCCCGCGAGCCAAGTCCCTAAAAACCGCTGGAGGTCGGTTTTCCRGGCGGAGAGATCCTAAAGCAACGCCCCGCGGAAGCGCCCCCGCCGCCCAGCGCTGCCGCGGTCCGGGCCCTGCTCCGCGACCGCAACCGCTGCA
>NW_028186657.1:2249243-2279148 GCF_003343005.1 Rhea americana
GGGCCCGCCCCCGGGAAATTCCCAGCCTGACGGACAGGCCCCGCAGCCAATCGGCGCGCGGCGGCGCCTATATAAGGCGGCGGGGCGGGAGGCGCCTGAGGGGTGTGTGAGGCGGCCGTGGCCGTGGCGGCCTCCTGGGGCAGAGCAGAGCAGAGCGGGCCTGCAGCCCACCTGGGCGGGGGTGGTTGCCTCGGGGGCTTTCCCCCTTGCTCGTCAAGGGCCCAGAAGGTTGTGTCAGACTGCGCTTGGGTGAGGGAAGGGGTTGGTGGGGAGCCTGGCCACCTGGGGAGGCAGTGGGGAGAGCAGAGCTCCAGGACCTCCAGTGCCTTGTGGTGGAGTTTGACCCTTTTGGGGCACTAGGTGAAAATAGCAGGGATATGGGGGCAGGGAAAGGGAGCTGAGGAAGCTTCAGAGTGCTGTGTGGCCTAGGGCAGCTGGTGCTGGGGGTCCAGTGCTGCAGCTGGCAGGGCTTGCAGCGATGCCTGGGCTCCCGCCGAGGCCCCAGTAGAGCAGTGCCACGTGCCCCAAAGGCAGCCTGTGCCACCCTGCCTGCTCACAAGCTGTCCTAGGGCGACCAGCTCTTCCTTGTTAGCTGCTGAGGCAGAGAGAATTCCCCTCTGAGGAAGGAGGAGTCTGTCCCTCTGCCTTAAATTACATGAAAACAATTATAACCCTCCAGCTGGAGTGTTAACGATTCTTTTCCTTGGTGCTGCTGCTTTGATAATTGCGTGTTCGCAAACAACAGCGACAAGCCAGAGGAGCAAGGACCGCAAGGAGTGCCTTCTGGTTTTGCATAGGTCTTTGGGACTTGCCCACTAGCTACCTGACTTTCTTTCCTGTGTTGATTTTGCCACAGGAAAGTTGTTACAGAATACATACAGAAAAACAAGAGCAGAAAAACCCCACTGTAAATGAACATGCTGCTTGCTCTGCCTGCACCCATTAGCTTTTCTTCCTGTCTGTAGCTCACTGCTGTTGGGCTCTCTCAAAGGTGTCCATCGCTGGAGATTGTGCTGCTTCCAGCTATCCCAGCCCTGGCTTCCTACTCAGCTGTGTTCAGACAGCTGAGCAATTAGAGGCTTTGGGGTACTGTCTGGGTCATAAAGATTTGAAAAAAAAAAAGGAAAGAAAGAAAGAAATCCTCCTGACTGCTCTTAGCTCCAACCAGAACACCACCCTTGAAGCCTGGCTGGGTTGTAAGACAGAGCTCAGTGGGTGCTGGGACCCTGATGGGCTATTTGGGGGTTCTCATGTCCAAGATCTTAAAAGAGGATGAGAGAGGGAAGTGTGGCTGTGCTCTAGAGTTGAGCACGCAGCCCTGATGGGAATCTATAGGCTCCCAGTAAATGAAAAAAACCTCTGCTTTTGTTCCTCAGATAGCTTGTAGACCCTCAGAAAACCTGGCTTCAAAGCTAAATGCAGACCCACTGAATAAGAAAACAACTTTTTTATAAGACAGTGTCTCAGCCTGCAAAAAATAGCTAAACTCCACTCTGTTTCTGTGAGAAGACAAGGAGGGGGTGACACAGCTCTTATTTCCAGCTTTCCAGACTGATAACCAAAATGCTGCCTCTCTTCCCCTCTGCTCCATCTCAGACAGGTTCACACCAATAAAAACACTGTGCTACTCACCCGATTGGGGCACGGAGGGGCTTGAGGAGGGAGAACCCTTTGGTCCAGGCACTCTCTGGCTGCAATCCCCAAATGTGGGAAGACCGGCCCAGCTGAGTTCCCTTTTAGGCATGGAGAAGGGGAATTCCCCATGATGGAGGCTCCAGACGGCCTCTGTGTGGTTTTGATAGGGAGCCAGGCACCATTTAAAGGGCTCTCCTTTGCCATTCTTTCCACACAAAGAGGGCAGCTGAACAGTGTCAGGTATTAGTCAGCAGACGGAGGGAAGGAGGGGGCTGTCATCCAGGCTAGTGATTCACTTACGGACTACTAGAAGGGCTGGTTACATCATTTTTGTCACCTGGTTTCTGGTTTGCTCAACCACGTTTGCAAATACTTCATACTTCTCCCTAGGGAGAGCTGTTGCATCTTGGCATCTTGTGGGAGACACTGATGGTTGTCCAACCTGCATTTCCATTTCAAACATGCCATTCTTGGCCAAAACGGGAGGATACTTCTCAATGGGAGAGCAGGCAAGAGCTGGCTCCGCTAGTGAAGCCAGACAGTTGATGTCACAGCAAAATTACAGATAGTCCTGGAGACCCTCCACTGAGACATCTGATGGTCAGAACCAAAGTGGAGGCAGTTGATGACGGAATAAATACCAGACCTAAGTGTTTCTATGTTACAGAGACCAAAGCGCCTCACCAGCAAACAGAACTTTGTACCTGGCAAGGTGTCTTTGCCGTACAGTTACGAAGCACGAACTGCAAGGCCTGAAAAATGCTCTGCTGTAGTCTCACTAGATGGGTGGTGGTAGCACAGGTATCTGGCATGAGGAGAAAACTTCCTCAGGGGCTGACACCTACCGGCAACCTAGGCATYCCAGAATATGGTTAGTTGATTCAGCACTCTTCTGTTGCCTCTTCACCTCTCTGGCTATCTATTCAACACTGTGTTAGGCCTCTGCATGCACTGAACAGCCTCAGTGGAAATGGGGGGAGAGCCTTGTCTGACCATGGTCCTGAACTCCTTTCATGGGGAGAGCTATCCTCTCTGTCAGGGACATCCAGATCAGATTGCTCCTTTGATGACCCCAGGAGGATGGGGGACCCTTGTCTGGTGATTCTTACAGCTTTGAATTGACTGCTCTACTGAAAGGCCTGGGGAGCATCTAGCTAAGCCCCAGCTTCTCCTAGTACGTCCAGAGAACATGCTGGGAGTGCACCATGGCTGTGGAAACATTTCTGTAAAGGCAGTGAAATCTCTATCAACACAGCTGTGCTGATATGAAGAGATTCACAGCATCTGAGTCATATCTGCCTCATTCAAGCCTGCCAGGCACATTCAGGATCCCTTTTCATTAGTGTTACTCCACAGGACACAATAAACCTGTCTGCCGTGCCACTGGGGCCTGAGCTGACTCTGACTTGGAAGCTAAGTGAATGTATTAGCTAAAAGGCTGCTTGTATTTACCCAGCATGGTGCTGCTGCCTGCATATATGGGGACTTGCTTTTCTTTTTCCCCAGCTGGCTGCTCCTTTTATTTCAACCAGAGGTTACCAACTCAGACTGGTCCAAATGCCATCCTGCAGAGCAAGTGACCAAGACAGGGCCAGCTGATGCCAGAGGCTGTTGGCTCCATTGGTTCTTATTTATCTGGTCCCTCAGCGCTCACAGGAGCAAARCCTTACCTAACAACAATGATTCACTGACACACAAGTGGCTTTGAAGATGAGTTCATAGTTACCATTTTTAAGTACTTGGGTTTTTGGTGTGGAGGGTTGAGCTATAAAGCTAGAAGTCAGGACCTTTAGCTGAGGCTTGATCACGTGAGCGCACTGCAATTGCCTCTGTTTGCTGCTGTACCAGACTGCTGCAGGGAGCAAGACGAGAGGGTGTKTGGATGGGCTAGTGCAGGTATATGAGCTCTGCTCCTGTCACCTGCCCCTCTGCTCCTGCTGTTTTCTATCCAGGAGCAGCTTCATCTGGGTTGTCCCTTCTCRGAGCTGAGGGGGAGGTGAGCATGTCCAAGATGATTGCCTGTGGTGTAAGTCCCATGTGGAAAGGGCCCAGCAGCCCAAGGCACCGAATAAATCCACTGGTCCTAAACACTGCTAGTAAAGCAGTGCATTTAAACCCTGCTGGAGCAGAAGCTGTGGTGTGAGGAAGCCAGCCAGAGTCTGGTTGTTGAGGGTRGCTATGCTGGAGAGCTGACCCAGGAGCAACAGAAGAGCAGGGGGGCAGCTGTAGAACAGGCTGCAGGCACAGTCAGTTGGCACAGTGCCCCAGGGACATCAGTGGATTTAAATGGACTCAAGGCCATGGGGATGTTGCTGTTTACTGCCTGTTGACATCAGAAGTGGGTTTCACTCAGGRTTGCTGTTTGTATCGTGCTGATCTGATGTGTTCTGGTGCTTTGATAGGGGAAGGAAAGCAGAAGGACGACAATGACGCTTTCAGAGGTTGGGAGGAAGCTTTGGCCACAGAAGGGGATTTCCAGAACACTGTGATCTGCTGCCTATGCAAATCAGGAACTCAAATTAACCTGGCAGGATGGGAGGGCTCTGGAATGGAGGGCAAGGGAGAGAGGTAATGGAAAAGAGAGGGAAAGAAGAGAAAGGAAAGAATGAACTGAGAGGAGAAAAGACAGAAGGAATGTGGAAGGAGTCAGAACAAGAGAGAGGTTAGCAAGAAAAGAGAAGTTGGGGAGGGATTTTGCTCCTCCAGAGCTCTTGCAGGGCCCTGTGTTTGCAGGGGGTCAGAGTTGCATGGTGACTTTCCATGGATGCTGGGCTTCTTTTGCTTTGCTTGTTTTTCCCTCTTACTGAAGGAGAGCTCCCTTCTCCTTCTGGCATGTGAGACAGGCTCCATRTCTCCTGCTTCACAGGAGGAAATTACTACCCTTTGCCTTCCTCCGCAGTCTTGCCATCCTCCCCCTCCCTCCTCCATGATCAGCAGGGACCAGATTATGATGCCACTTGGTGCAGTCCTACCAGCAGATGTACCACGAACAGTGAGAACCAGGTCCCAGGAGCCCTCAAAGGATTTGCTTGCATGCCTTAAGCTTTGAAGTTTTCAGAGTCCCAATCTGCAAGATCAACACACACAAAACGGATTTTCCCCTCTTCGACTCTCCCTTGGCCATGTTTCATCTGGTTGTCATGCCTGAGAAATAGGCTTGGCAGCAGGCATCATATCCTGAAACGCCAGGTCTGTGAAGGACAGGATCCAGCGAACAATTTCGGGTCTCAGCACCACACACAACTTGTGCAATGCAGGTGAGGTGGGAGAAATAACATTGTGGCTTAATACAATCACACAGTACAATACCTGCTGGTAGCAGGTTTATGGCACGTAAAGAGCTTCTCTGTCCCAGGCTGCTCTCTGCGATACGGGATTCTGGCTTTATCCCATGGYTAGGGAAAATCAGATTGTCTCGTGTTCCAGACATTCCCCTGTGTTGGGGCATTGTGGGAAATGGGCCACCCAGTGAGCAGCACACAGATACGAGGGTCAGTGCTGCTTCTTCCTCCTTTGGCAAGGAAAAAGGAATAGCTAAAGAAAAAACCTCTGCTAGCTCACAGGAGACAAAGCCCTGGCTGGGTTTCTTCCCTCTGGAGGATGGGAAAGACTGCAGATGAGGTGGAAGTGGCTCACTGAGATTGCAGTGCGGTGCCAGGTCAAAGATGAGACCAATATCCCGTGTGTCTCTATGCACCAAACATGGCTCCTCCCAGGGCCTGGTGGCCCCAGAAGCTGAGTCAGAGAGAGAGATTTGACACTCCACACACAAAACACAGGCTCTCGGGGGTTTTTGGATGTTGCAACCTGTGAAATCTGGTACTGGCTTTGCCTGGAAGCGAGCCCTTTGCTACCAGCATTGCAGGTCAATGTGCAGAACAGCCGTTTACTGAGAGCTGATGTGCAAATCTCTGATCCCAGGGATAGCTTTTCTGCAGGGATGCTAAAGACCTGAAGTGTGGGAGCCAGCACAGATGGACCTTCAAACCTTGCCCTGGTGACAGCCTTCTGATTTCTTTCTCTTTTTTATTCCCATCATTTTGTCCTCTTTTCATTGCTTGTCCTAATCTGCTTTTCTGCTTGTGGCAAAGCATGAGATGTGCCACTATTTGCTCTCAAGTTGGGCAGGGTTGGAGCCAGCAGATGGAGTGGAGACATTCCTGGAGGAGTGGTGCTATAAAGTGCGTTTTCTGTAGAGACTGGGATGCTATAGGATGAAGCTATCTGTAGGAACTCTGACCTGCTTGTTTATAGAGGGTTGTCATGGGCAAAACAGTCCCAATCCCAAGGAATTTTACTGAATTTAACTTATTGCTGGTTAACACAAATTACTAATCACTGATTTCAGTATTGAGAAAAAAGGGAACATAAACAATTGAGCAAACACTTAAGTAAACACCTTTCTTCTTCCTTTCTCAGGCTCAGCTTAGGCCAAACGGGTATCCTCCACAGTTCCTAGCCCCAATTTCCCTTGTTTTCACTGCAGGTTACAGTTAGTCCAACCTTGTTCCTTTGACCCGCCAATGGGTGGTGCAGGAGGTCAGGGTTGTAAGTGTAGCTGTTTTTGTGTGTGCCCCTCTCCGTGCTGCTTGCTGTGTTTCTTCTGTTGCTTTGTACAATGGAGAGGTACATTTGAAAGGCTCCAGAGCCTCTGTTGCTGTGCTGCCATTCCATGCACAGCTTGATCTGCTTGGAGTCCCATAAAAACAACACGCCAGCCCAGCATTTCCTCCTTCCTCATGGCTGCTTTTAACTAGAGATGCTTTCTTCCCATGGGCCTGGTGTGGAGTCCTCAGAAAGAGATGGAGTTAAATCACCTCATCCCTTGCTGCAGCTGACTCTCCAGCGTGGGAAGGCAGCAGGTACTCCTGGGAGGTTTCTCTGAGTTGGCACTGGGAGATGCATTACTGTGATGCACGACATCAGACGGGAACAGTTCTCTGAACAGGAGCTGGCAGCAGATTAATCATCCTCAAAAGATGGCATTGGGGTGAGAAACAGAGAACCCTCCCCTGCTACAAAATGATCCTGGGGCTATGCTTGGGCTTTCCAAGCAGTCTTTGTTCTCATAGTATTGCCTTCATGGTGGGCAGCTCTTTGCTGATAGCTGTTCCTCAGGGTTTGGGGGTCATTTTAGAGTGGCTGAGCTCCCCATACTCACAGCACATGGCTGCTCAGGCTGGTTTGCAGTCTCCATCATAGGGCAGCCCACCACGAGTAGCCCCAGGTATGCTRCCAACCACACCAACGTGAAGGCAGGATGCTTAAATATCTGATGCTTAAACAAGATACACTTAAATATGCTTAAATGTTTGTAGTGATTAAAATGCTGCTGGCTAGTTTCTGCTCCAGTTGTAGCAACAGCTGCTGGAGATGGATTACCGTGCTCCCGCAGCTGTGGGAGCTARGTAACAGGAGAAAGGGCTCTCAGCAGCAGGCGTTTTCAGGCGAAGTCTTCCAGGAGAGGGAGTCCCTTCAAGGAGGAAATCCCATCTTGCTCTCCTTCCCCATCTCTAAACACTGTGCAACTCTGGTATCTGGCCCTCAATGCAGGAGCGGCTGGGAGCGGAATTCATAGCCGCACCCTACCAGGGAAATTCCTAGTGTGCGGGAATGAAAGCTGCTGCTCTTGGTGTGTTGAGGGCAGCCAGGATTTCTGACGGGTGCATCTCCCTGGGGCCTGGCCTGGGGGAGCAGACCCAGGAGCACTGTCTGATTTCATGCGCTTTCCTGTGCCACGTCAAGGCAGCTGGGCTGTGGGTGACAGGGTTGCCGATCATGGGGCATCACGTCATAGCCAGAAAATTCCCTGGAGCATTTACTCTTATGCCCAAGATACACACACACTCATCCCTATACACACATCCCACACTTAGAATAGCCTCAATTTTAGCATCAAGAAAAGGGCCCACAAGCACGCTGGGCTGATGGCTTGCAGGTTGCAGCCCTGCACTAATGCTGGTCTCCCCCATGTTCTCAAGAAGCAGAGGCCCCCTACCCTGAATCTGACTCCCTAGGGCACAGCACTGAAGTCTCTCCCCTAAACCAGCAGATTTCCTTGGTGCTTGGAAGCAGCCGTTCCCAGCCCCTGCCTTGCCCCAGCACGCGGATGCACCCTCAGGGTAGACCCTGACACCCAAACACCCTCCAGGCTCAGAGGTGCCTACTTGAATCACCTGGCCCCAACAGGAATGAGGCACAGGAGGTGACCAGCTCCTCCCAGGCACACAGACATGCACACACACGTACAGAAGCCACAGATGGACCTGCGCAGCATCTGCCCTGCCATCACAGTTGCCAAGCTCAGTCCTCTGGTGGCTTTATGCCTCTGGTAAAAGGCTGAAAGTTACAGTGCTGAGCCACAGGAAGAGACAGACAGATCAAGATCAGTGCTTATATTCTCCCTTCAAAACATCCGGTGTGTCTGCTTGAAGTATTTACAGCAATTTCTCACCAGAATAGGCAAAACACGAGCTGCAGAGGGAGCCAGGCGCATTCAGCCCACCCAGCTGCCTTTGGGAAAGGGACGCACATTTCTACTTAGCTGTGCCATGCGGGCATGACAGGGAGGCACAGATCTGTATCTGAGAGGCTGAAGGAGCTTCAGCAGGGCTATTTCTCCCACCCCAAGGAAGGCTTTTTTGTTACAAGTGGATGTCTAGCAGGAAAGCATCGGGGGAATTTTCAGTGGAATAAAACCAAAATGAATTGTTTCAACTTCCACAGCTTGTCCCTACATGTTACTACTTCTCAGTTGGCTCCCTCCGTTTTGATGTTATAATAATATTGTATTATTATTTCTAATACTGCTTTGATATTGTGAAGGTGAGCCTTTCCTCACCAAATTTTCTAAGGAAAATTTAGATAGTTAAAGGGTTTTGTTCTGACTTGGAAACAATTGAAAGCGGTGGGATTCCCCACTTTTGGAAATTCCAGTTATTTTCTTCTGGGAACTAGGGGAAATGCAAACATAAACTAGCCTTAGGGGCATGTGCCTTTCAAATGCCCCCGCAGCAGGCTGAGAGCACAGGAAACTGCGTGCGAGGAAAAGGAGATGCCGTCAARTCAGGTCTGTGCCTCCGGTTTTAACACCATCATCTGCACAAGATCCAGCCTTTGGCCACAGCCTGGAGAGCAGCACGAGACCCACCAGGCATTTTCAGAGCTGCCCAGTGAAGCTCATGGTGAAATCCACTTGTGGCAGCCAGCCGCAGGCACATTTGGCAGCCCTGCACCCGAGTCCTGTGTGCTGCCCTCCCCAGGGCTGGCAGCCCAGCACAGGCTGGCACTGACCACATTTGCCCACAGGAGCAAGGAGAAGCTCTGATTCCTCAGCAGGAGCTTGGTCCTATCCAAACCTGCCACAATAAATAGACTGGTCTTGGCCCAGTGTCAGCAACATCAAGGTTTTATTTCTGAGATTTAAAATCGTCTTCTCTATCTGGGTAAGTTACTGGGTTAGTGGCACATTTGAGTATGAATCATTTTGCACAGAGACAGACATAATTCCCTTACACAGGCMCCTCTGCACCCCTCCCCAAGACTCCCCTGCTTGCAACATAGTGCCATTTTCTAGCACAAAGTGAGCTGTCTTCCAAGGGGAACCAAGTGTTCCCTGAAGCCCCCAAAGCTGCAGTGACATCAAGGCGGTGTGTGCGCAAATGCTGGCTCAGATGCGAAGGAAGGGCTCCCACAGCGGCCCACCATGGCCTAGTCCTCCCCCCCGCACAGGGCCAGCAGAGCCTTGCAGTAGTCGCCGGAGGTATCCTTCTGCAAGAGAAAAACCCATGTCAGAGAGCCACGTGCCRCTCTCGCTGCCCTGGGGAAGCGCAGCTTGTAGTGTGGACAGGAGCAGGACTGCTGGCTGTCTTCCCAGTCCTAGAGGGGTGGTTGGTATAGGTGTTTTTATTGCAGATGGCATGGGGACCATAGCAAGTTCTGGGAAGCTAAAAGATGAGCACAGTCCTTGCATAGAGCTTGCTTGGGATCGCTGCAGCACTGGGGCGTGGGGCAGGCCAGCCCTCGGACACATGGGCAGTAACTCCAYGTTGCAGCCAACCCACAAGGTACAGCAGGTTGGGCAGTGCAACCCCTTCACAGCCARATCTGCTAAACCTGTGCTGTTTGGGGCTGTTTTTTGCTCCTGAGGTTGAGCCAAGCCTTTGAGTGCTTGGCTCAGCACCATTCCCAGCGCAGAGACCACACAAGGCTCTGCACCACTAGGGCTCAGAAAGAAAAGCTGATGTGCCAGGGAAGGAAACCCATGGGTTCTCACCTCAATCATGCGGTGCAGTGATTTGTCAAACAGGTCTATGAACTCGCCCCGGATGTTGAGCAAATCAATCTCGCTCCGGGAGATCATGATGCGGGTGAGGGTCCTCTCATCTGTGCCGGCACCCTGCAAAGGGGAGCTTGAACAAATAACCCTAGAAGGAGAGGAGTTCTGGGAACTTCCTGGTGTCTCCAACACAGTCCAAGTCAGGGGCTCCCCTCAGACATAGCACCGGTGCCCACAAGAGAAGGACCTGCTGCATCCCCGACTAATCCCAGATGGCCATTCCAGTAACATCTTGAGCTGAGCCTGGCCCTGCTCCCCCAGGGATGGCCAGAGGCCAAATCCCATTGCTGCTGTGGGGTTGAATCAGAGCTCCCTGAAGGGTGTTTGCCCGTCATCACCCCTGCCACCCAGCCCCGAAGGAGCCAATTTTCACCTTCATGGACTTGTAGAGCTTGTCAGCGAAGAAGGCTGGCTTGTTCTTCACACTCCGCACTGTAACACAGATTGGGGAGAGACAGTGGGCTCCAGGCTCTGCAACAGCCCAAGGGCACTGCCAAAGCACAGTAAATGCCACTAGGCCATCATGGAAAAGACACATCCACCCTTTCACCCATCCATCAGGGCGAGCTGCAAAACCCTCCTCTGCTACTGGGCTGGCCCCGCAGGATGGCCCCATGRACACCCCGATCCAGTGCCGTGCTGGGAATTTCCATGGCTTAAAGGCAATGAGAATGGGCAGGCAGTGATGCCCTGGTAAAGGGGCCTGGCAGCTGAGGCAACCAGCCTTGCTGAGCAGCCTCGAGAAAGCCTCCGAGGAGCACCCATCAGGCACTGACCGATGGCCACGAATGCATCCCGGACATCTCCTGACATCCGCTTCTTGATAGCATGCTCCACGTCGTGGTTGGTCATTTTAATGAACTCCTGAAACACTAGGGATGGATGAGAGGAGACAGTCACCACCAAGCAGCTCCATCCTAGCCCCAGATCCCCAAACCCTAAAAATTAAGACTTCTAGACCACRTGAGACCGAGTCAGATGCCACCTTGGGCAGCCTCAACCAGCTCACCCCAAATGCAAGGCCACACCATCTCCTCCTGACAACCCCTGGCAGATAGCTCATCCCTACCACTGAAGGGCAGAGGGTCACCCCAACCTCCCACTGCCTGGGAGCCCTGGTCTGGCCCACCCCAGGCCAAACTGAAGTGCTYGTGTCCTGGCTGGGGCTGGCAGCAACACACAATGTGGTCCTACCTCTCCGGAGGTGGGGGTAGCTGCGGGTGCACAGGATGCTGAGGAAGCGCGTCTCCAGGGAGTCACTGGAGTCATTGCTGGAGACATCAGCGAGTTTCTGCAAGAGCATCCCAGAATGAAGAGGGAGCAGGGGCAAAGGAATAATGGAGAGGGGCAAAGAGTCAAACAACCCTTTTTGGGACAGCCAGTCCTGGACTCCCTCTTGCAAAGAGGTTTTCTGTTCTTAGAAGGCTCCCTAGCTTTTTTTTTTTTTTAATATATATATATATATAATTAAAAAATGTGTTTTCTGTCGAAGTTTTAGGAGAAGAATGCATTGGTGGTATACAGCTGTGTACACCCCCACGCACATACATGCATACATATATTACCTCTGAAAAAAAGATGATTCCCAGTTTTTATGAAAAATCTGTGCAATGCTAGTGGTTAGGATATTTCGTTTTTTTGGAGGATGTTTTAGGGGTTACAAATATTGAACAGGCAATTCAAAGCTACCAGACGCACAGACCACCCTCCTGCTGGGTCACGTTAGTGCTGTCCATGGGCAAAACCACTGCCATAGCTGGTGCCGGGCTTAGTGGAGATGCTCTACACATCACATTCACTGGGCTATTTCAGTAGAAAGATCCTCTCTCCCCAATTCCCCATATGGCAGAGAAGCCAGGCCTGAATGCTGCTCTCCCTCAACTACAGCCTTCCCCTGCAGCTAGTGGGCAGAACTGGTCCCCAGCCTCGCGAAGGGCGAGTGGGCAGCTTGTCTGTCTCCTGCCCTGCCCTCTGCAGCACTGCATCCACCTRTCTGGCAGCGCTGGGGGAAATGCCCTCACGCCAGCCTGCCTGTTGCCTCACCACCCCATCCTGCTGCGAGGAGCCTGGAGCAAAGAGGCATGCCCCCACAGCCAGAGGAGCTGGGAGTATGGGGATGCTCCTCTGGCCCAGCACCCAAGGCCTGGAGCATCCCCTTAAATATGCACAAGGTTGAGGAGCAAAAGGGCAGGCGCTCACCAGGGTCTCAGCAACAACCTGGCAGAGAGAAAGAGAGACAGGAAGACAACAGAGTCAGAAGGTGCTGCATAACCTTTATCCTTCCCTGACAAAGCGAGGGAAACATAGCAAAAAAACCCAGAAGATGTGTCCCCAGCTCCCTGGCTTCCCCATGAGTGACTGTGATCTTAGGAGCCACCCCTATCCTTTTCCTGTTTGGCCCAACACTGCTGGCTGCCAGGGGCTTTGGCCAAGCAAAGCATGCCCCTCGAGACCCCGTAGCACCCTGTCCGCACTCCCAGGCAGAAACTGCAGAGCCCCAGAGACAGGGGTGCTGGCAGGTCAAAGACCCCTTCCCCTCCCTCCCGGGAGTCTCTGGGAACAGGGAATGGAAATCGCAGGTAGGGGCACTGGGGGAAAAAAGAGACAGCGTCCTGTCGGAGCGGTGCTGGGACACAGAGGAGCCCGCAAACCCAGCCAAAGCCAAGGTCTCAGGGTCTGGGTAGCACTTTCCCACTGGTACCCCGCCAGCCCGCCTGGGCTCCGTTATGAGGGGCAGCATCTTTGCGTGGCCCCAGCAGGTACAGAGGGGATGCCACAAGTCATGGCTCRTTGGACTGATGAAACCGCCGCCTGGCATGGGGATGAGCAGGGCAGGAGTGGCCGGGAGCCGGCTGAGGGCAGCCTGTCCCTCTCTGCCAAGCCCAAGCAGCAGGGGGGCAAGGGCCAGGTTTGCTGACAAAATGCAGGATACTGCCAGCACAGCTAGTCCATCCACCTAGAATACATCCCCRTGGTTTTCATCCCTGGCTCTCTCTTTCTCTGCACCAAGCAGGAGGTGAGTGGCACAGCGGCAGTGGCGCAGCAGCAACAGTGCAGCGGCAGCGGCATCTGCTCCCTCTGCCGGCAGCAGCCCGCAGTGCTGAAGCAGAGCGGCCAGGCAGGAGTGCAGGTGCTGCAGTGAGCTCGGAGAGGCAACAGGAGGGTTGTAAGGTGGTCCCTAGGGCCAGGCCCCAGGTCTGAGGCACCGTGGAGCAATGCTCACTGCAGAAATGAGCCCCTTGCCCACTCCAGGCACCCCCCAGAGACACGTCTTGCTGCACACCAAAGGAAAGCRAGGGGATGGGGCACACCCAGCCCCGTTCTGCCACAATGCTGGGAAGCAGCCCCAGTGAACAGGACGGCAAGGCACTGTGGAGCACACAGGCACCCAGGCTGGACTCAAAACTGATCTTTCTGGCCCCATTCAGAGGTGGCTTTGCCTGCAGGTGCAGGAAAGGGAGCCTAAAGTGCACAGCACCAAGAGCTGTGGYTCTCCCGCGCCCAGGAGGCACATGGCTCCAGAGGTGGCTGAGTGGGATCTAACACTCAACTTGGCCATCTCTGCTTGCCTGGCCTTCCCCTTCCCGCCCTTGCTTACTGCAGCCCAATAAACTTGAGATGGTTTGGGTGCTGGGGCTCTCATCGCAGGTGCTGGTGACATGCTTAGGTTTCAGGCTGGCCCATGCATAACAACRAGGTGGGTGACTCCCACAGGCCAGCCCAAAGCAGCCTTTGAAACTAAAGAGCCAAATTTCAGTGTTGCTATGGGCTGCCAGACCCTGAAGTGGCAGCTCTGTACAGCCAGTGGTGCAGCAGCAGGGAGGCTCCAGGAACTGGGACTAGGAGCTCCCTGGGCAGAGTCCCAGCCTGCTCTCTCAGTTTGCAGCCTCCATATGCAGAGAAAAACCTCTGCCAGGAGCAGAGGAGCCCAAGGCACTGGCCAGGCTGTGGCAATCAGACCTCGGAGATCTGCCGCCAAAGGCTTCACTTCACCTGGCACTTCTCCTTGCAGCTTTATAGAGACACTGCCYCAGCACCGTTAGGTTCCCTGAGAAYGCTAYTTCCAGAGCAGGGGACATAACGTCCATCTTTTACACACAACCAGCAATACAGCACAGCCAYGTTGTCTAGCTCCCGCTGAAGCTAGGAAGCTCTTCGGTGTTCCCAAATCCCACCCTGTTTGCATGGTGGGCCTCCAGTACACCCTTACCTTRGCATCTTCCTGAGCTTGTGTGAGGTTCGCTGGTCCTTCATCACGGTTGCCCTGTGTTTCAATACAAAAGTCATGGAGCTAGGGAGCTAACATCTCTGAGAAAGCCCCAATGAAGGGATGCAAACAGGGTCCACYAGCCCTGCCCAGCCACTCAGTGATACTCTCTCCTCCCCTAAACCGCATCCTTGCACACACCCCCACCTGCCCCACACAGACTCTCTCCCACACAGCAGTGCAGAGACACCATCCCCGGAGAGAGTGCCAATCGTGAGAGCGCCAATCGTGAGAGCTGCCCTCACCAGAGCCAGGGAGACGAGAATCCTCTTGAAATATCCTGATGTGTCGGCGCTCAGGTCATCTTCCAGGCGCTTATGGTAGGCTGGGGAAAAAGGGGGGAGCTGAGCCTTGCATCCAGGGTCCAGCTCYGCTTCCTACTTGCCAGTGCATTTTGTGCCAGCAATCCCCATGGAAACTGCTTGCACCTGCAGAGGGTGGTGGCCATCCTGTATCCTTTGCATCTCTGATGCAAATGCCTCCACCTGATTTTTTCCAGGCCCAAGGAAATGGGAATCAGCTGGACAGCTCTAATTTTCTGGACTAGAGCAGAGCCTTCTTGTTCTAGGTGCTCAGGAAGGAAAGGAGTCATTGCAAAAAGAGATCTCTAGGGAGAAAACTGTGGTAGTAGAACTGGAAGTATTTCACCATGACTTGGAGAGACCTCGGACCCACACACTCCTAGGGGTTACAGAGATGACTATTTAAAACCAGGGCTCTGGGATAAATGAGTCTGAGGATTTAACCTTGATCCTGCAGCTCCTCCCATTCCCTAGGGAGAAGGGGGCATGGACAGAAGAGGCAGAGAAAAGTGTGTGGTTTAGAGATGTGAGAAATGATAGAACAGATTTGTGGRTTCTGGCCAACCTTGTCCCACATTTCTGCTGCTTTTTAATGAAGGCTTGGGCCTGAATAAGCGCTGCTATTGCCTGGAAGGTCTAAGGCACCTTCGCAACATCAAGCTGTGGATCCAGCCCAGAGATAGCAGCTGTACCCTGAGCAAAATGCCTCATACAGAAGTAAAGCATTAAACATACCCTTTTCTCCTTGCCAGTCCCGAGAACCCTCAGTGCACCCTGCACGCTCCCCATGCTGTGTCCTGCTGCTGTACCTTGCTGATATGCCTCGTTGATAGCCTTGATCTCCTGGTTGTTTCTTGTGGTCATGATTTCTATGAGGACGCTCTCATCTGTGCCGGCCCCCTGGAAGAGAGTAGCGTGGAGGGTACTACAACACTCAGCACAGGACAGGGGATTTCACAGCCCTCCTGCATTACTCCACCAGTGYAAAGCAAGGAGAAGCTGCTCTGAGCTCAGCACTACATCATCCYCCAAATCTCTAGGTCATACAATCCCTTCTCACCTCCATTTACAACTGCTTCAGTGCCACTGCCAGGCAGGGGTGCCTGGGGATTTATTCAGTCATTTCTAGGGTGTGCAAGTGAATTCCCTTCCTGGAGTTCCACAAAAAGGGGGTGGGAGGGTGGTGGCCATGAAGACCAGGTTTGCTCTGAGCCCAGCAGTGTCTGTTGTCTGCGTGTCACAGGCTCCATTTCCTGCCTCTGCGTAGCAGGACACAGTTGTTACRGTTGCAAGAATTAGTATCTGCAGCCAGGAATATGCAAGACCCCAGGCTATGCCCTGCAACCTGGGCCACAGASAGCAAACCAGCTCAGGGATGAGTCCTTTTGCTCTCCAAGTCAAGCAGCAGCTCTAGGGATGTTTGAAGGGGAAGGTTTGTGGCTGCCAACAGAAACCTCCCAATGGCCCCACGGGCTGGGGGAAGCCAGCACGGAAGTGTCAAAGAGTGCTGCTGTCAGGGAGGGTCTCCAGCAGGGAGATGAAGGGTGCTCAGCCTCACCACCAGAGTGGGTCCTGCTGGCCCAGCCCAATGCATAGCACTGCATATAGCTGGTTTGCACCTATGCTGCCTGAGCCAGTCAACAAGGCACTGCCTCCTGCTGCAAAATGGAAATACYGTGCAAAGCAGCCTACGACCTGCTGAAAGGCTTTGGATAAAAGCTGGCAAGAGCATGYTGGCTGCAAACAAGCCATAGTGGGCTCCTAGCGGGTCTCAAGTGCAAATCAGCCTTAGTCTTGGTGCTTTTTGCTCTGCTTTCCTTTCATACGGGACATGAAGAGGTGGTGGCACACAAAGCCAGGGCTGATTCGCAGCCCTGGCTTAGTATGGTCCATAAGAGAGAGAACAAGTGTGCCATCCTCCAACACCTTCCCCTGGGYCACAGGCAGGATGGATACAAACTTRACAAATACTGTGTCATCCCCACAKATTGAAGTTGGTCCTACAAGTGCTACAATTACCTCCACAGCCTTCCTCAGCTGCTTGGCATCGTACTGCGCTGGGGTCAGCATGAGCCCAAGGATCAGCTTTGCCAAGCTGCCCGACAGCTCTGATTTCAGATCTGCCATCAGGTCCTGCAAAAGCATTCAGGCATTAGCCTCAGCCTGTCCCTTGCTCCTTTGGCATGGATGGATTGGCTGAGGCAAGAACAGGGAGAAAACAGGAAAACAGCATTGGATACCCACCCATGAGCAATGGAAGGAGAAATAAGAGTTATTCCAAATCCTCCCTGCCAGCAGGTGGTTGTACAGAGGAAGAGCGGAGAGGAGTAAGCAGAAGTGCATTTAACCAGCTCATTAGGGCTGGAATTGCCAAAACCCTAACTTCCTCCTACAGAAGAGGAATAATATTCCTCATGCCAGATGTGATCTGCATCTCCCTGGCCTCAAAGAGACCCTCTTGCTTTGAGGTGAGGCATATCTGGGCTGACCTTCAGGGCTGTTTAAAGTCACATTTTGGGGGGTGGCTCTGGGGAAAGCCTAGTTCTGGAGTCCTCCATSTGGGACCTAGGACCTTAAAAAGTGTAGGGAAATAGATGCTCTCGTCTTGGGCTGGCAGCACACACAAAATGGGAAGCCACTTTGAAAACTTCAGTCTTTCTCAGGGGAGTCACTGCAGGACAAAGCAAGGCTCCTGGGTTCCCCCTCCCCTTCCTCCAGCGGGACTTTTTCAGTGAGAATCAGATATCAGAAAGGACACGGGCAGAAGGAAGGAAGCRTGGTGGCAAAGGGGATGGGCCCGCGTTACCCTGCCGTAGTGAGCCTTGTACGCCTTTATGATCTGCTGCCTCTGGGCATTGCTCCTCTGGGTGACGACTTCAATGATGGCCCCTTCATCTGTGCCTGCAACGACAGCAGCAATGCTGCAAAGAGCTGCAAGCCACAGCCCCCAGGGCTCTGCGCCCTCCCGGCCAGCCCAGTGAAAAGAGCCATGCCAAGCCACGCTGTCACCCATAACTGCGGCACGTCACCGCCTGGTAATAGCGCGTCCCTGCAAACTGGAGACGTGGAAAAGGGGCAGTTCCCGCAACTCCAAAGTTGGCCTTTTTTTGCAGCCCTGGGCAGGCCAGAATGTTTTTTCTGCTCCCTGATCCAAAGAGCCTCTCCCCCACGGGCCAGGAGATGCAGGCTTGCCAGCGCTGTGCACACAATACCTACTTACCCAGCCCCTTCATCGCCTTCCTGAGCACCTGCGCATCACCATCATCATTGAAGCTTCCTGCAGGGAGCACGGTTCCTCGCAGCTGCGGAGGCACAGAGGGCTTTTAGGCTCACTCCTGAGGGAGGCTGGGGAGGAGGGTGGCAACCAGCAAGCCGAGGCCAAAGCAAGTGGTAGGTTAGTGCAAGTGCTGGGGCTCAGCGCAGATGTGCCCTAACTGCCACCTTCCAAAGGGCAACCCACAGCCAGGCCAGCAGAGGCTGGGAAGGAGATGGCAGTGGACACTGGTRTCTTGGTGTGGCACTTGGTGCAGTAACCTTCTTCCTGACTGTGTGGGCACCTCTGTTGGGTTTAACTGCATCATTTGCAAGCCAAAAGGGGAATAACTGAAAGGATTCCTGCTCCTTCCCCCAGTCAGGTGTAATTCTGCCCTCCTAGCTCCTTTCACAGCTTACAGCGAAGTGAACAGGGCACTTAGCCTTGTGTGCTGCACCCAGGGAGCTTTTCTACCCATCTCTTCCTATCACCTGCAGCCAGATGAGCACCCTTCCCATACACCTCCCTGCCACATGCACAGTGCATGCTACCTGGGGCGTGAGGGCCAGCAGACCTCCCACTGGCCGAGCCTCTAGCTCCAGCTTCAGTGCAAGCTGCCCATAAGGAGCTCAGCCCTGGAGAGGGGACATCTCTGCYACGCACTGAAGCTGAGGCTGCATGTGGTGCATTGCACAAACATGCAGTGCCTGCTATCCCTGCAAGATSGGGCTTTAGAAACGAGGTCTGGTTAGTGGAGACCACGGCACTGCCAGGATTATGTCATGCCAATCTCATGCTCAACACCAGAGAAGAGCCAAAGGTCTCAAGAGAAGAGAGCAGGAGGCAGAGAGGAGGTGCCGGACTGGCTGCAGCCTCTCAGCAAGCCCTGGCGTGCAGAAAGGAGAAGCAGTGATTTTCAAGCTGGCAGGGAGCTGAGCAAGGGACGCAGGCAGGAGGGGAACGGTGCTGACCTCTACTTTAGCCACTGCACTATACTCCCACATCCGGTAGGCCACCTGCGCCGCTTCAGGGAAGAACTCACCTGCRGCACTGCAACAGGAGGGCAAGGACACAAGGACAGTGAGCAATGGGGCTGCTGCGCGTGGCACAGGGCAGCCAGTGCTGCCACCAGGCACCGATGCCGCCACATCAACCTGGGGCCAAGAGCTGGCTCCAGTCCCACTGTGGAGCACCCTACAACACATCCTGCCCCACCACTCAGCAGTGCCAGCAGCAGCYGGGCTGGCAGTGGTGCGAGGGGGTTGCACACCAGTTACCTGTGTGAGGGCAGGCAAGCAGCCAGTGGAGGGAGCCTTGGGGGTGAGGGGGAAGCAGGCCATGAACTGTCTCCACTGCCCCTCCAAAGCATCCTCCCGCCAGCCTTGCCTTTCCCAATCTCTCAGCCTCAGGGATAGGAGGATGCACAGCCCCTCTCGSCAGCTGCCCCAGCGTCCCCTGCCTCTGTGGGGCTGYCTCCACAAGCCGGGGGGGACATGGYGCTGTGGTTTGTYACACAGAGGGGCCACAGAGCCCTCTGAACTGAGCTGCTCCCATTGCAAGTGCTGCCGCTCCTGTCCAGCTCCTGATCTGGAGCAAAACCTGCCAGCAAGATGTTCCACAAGGCTCTGCAGGAGGCCAGGAGGTTTGCACCCAGCACCCAGRACAACCCCAAGGTCACCCAGAGGAATGGTCCAAGAGAAAGACAGGTAGTGATACGCGCTCTTACTCATCGTCGCCTCCACACAGTTTCAGCAGGGCCGTTTTGTAGTCGCCAGATGTATCCTCCTGAAAAGACAGTTGGAGACAAAGAATTGCACACAGCAAGCTGGACAGRGTGTTCAGCCCTCCTGAGTATGCTGGTGCCAGGGTGAGAACACTGCTAACAGGAGTTCAGCAGACGACTGTCAGGGAACCCCTGATGTTTACCTTTATCATGTTGTAGAGAGACTTCTCATATTTGGTCCTGAACACCTCTCGGATGTCCAGCATGTCAATCTCGCTGCGAGAGACCATGATGCGGATCAGCGTGTTGTCCCTTGTACCCAGCCCCTGCAATGGATGAGTCCCGGGATCAAGCCTTGGAACAGCAAACAGTGAGGGCTGGRCAGCCTGCTTGGCCCTGCCATGGGCTTAGCCCCAGGGACTAGCCTGGGGAGGTCACTCAGCCCATCGCATCTGGGACCTTTTATCAGATTTCCACCCAGCTCCAGCTAAATGAAGAAGTGCTTTGAAGGTTTCCTCTGCTGGAGAAGATGACTTCATGTCTACCCTGGGGTGCAGGGAGGGGAGGAGCAAAGACCCCACAGTCTTATAGATCCTGTCTTCATAGACAGGCTATCAGCCTGCCCTATAGCATCCACTCTACTGCTGGCACGCCATGGCATGGAGCAGGAGAGAGACGTGCAGGGCTTCTCGTGGGCTCTAAGGAAGAGGGCTTGCATGTCGGGGCAAGGCTTTCCTCTGCTCTGCTCCCCTAGCACTGGCTCTGAAAGGGGATGATGCACTCACCTTCATGGCCTTGTGGAGCCTTTCAGCAAAATACTCTGCTGTGCTTCTGATGCACTTCACTGGGGGGGAAATAGAGGGGAGGTGAGAGAGGCCAGGAAGCTGTCAGACTGCTCTCACTCAGGCCCCTGACCCAGGGGCATCAGCTCCACACCTCCAAGCTCCCATTTCCCTTTCCTGGCCCAAGCCTCTCAGTCACCATACCACCACCCATCCTTCTAGCTGTCTGCTTTCATTGGCTTCCCTGGAGCAACCARCCCTTGGTGCCTCCTCTGAACGACTTTATCTGCCCACAATCCAGAGCCATCCCCTTCACAGCTACGTGCTTCGYTGTGTCTCAGACACTGCGGTTATTGTCTGCTGCCATTAGCTGTAAATCAGTGCAACATCAGGCACTGCCACAGGCTGGTCCAAGCAGGACCTCCATGGTTCCTCTCCTGCACAAGGAACTTTTCATCTCTTGTCCATTTTCAGTTTTTATAGCAATGGGGATATGGACATACRAGCGTTTGCTGGCTCCTGGCCCCCAATTCACGCAGCAGGAGCACAGACAGTCCAACAACAGCAGGGAACGGCCTGCACGTTCACTGGAAGGCGCACGGGGGAACTGCCTGTAAACACTCATGGCACATGTGGTTGGAACGGCACAGAATGACCAGTTTTAGGTGTGAATGGCTGTTTATCATGAATGTTATCTGAGCCAGTCCCCAGGACAGGCATCTCTCAATTCTCAYACACTAAGAGTTCATGCTGTTCTTCACACACATCCCTCCCAGGAGCATGTGCCCAGATTTGAGCTACCTAACACCAGSCACAGCTGTAAGAGCATCAGCCCCACCAACTCTTTCATTAAGACCTCAGATCCCCAGCAAGGCAAATAATATTTTTGCAGCACCCTTGACCACTGGGGCTGACTTACCCACTGCCAGCATCAGCTTTTCAAAGTCGCCGGACAGCTCTCCCCGGATGCTCCTCTCAATTGGCTTCCCYGAAATCTTCAGGTACTCGTCAAAAACTGCAGAGCACAAGTGAGACAAGATCCCGGCTGAGCCCTCCCGAAATGGCCAGYACATGCTGGCAGGAGCAGTGCTGCCCCCTTCGGGGACGTGATCCACTCTGCGGCAGGACATCCCGACAGCTTAGGTGCTGCATATGCAGATGGCAAAGGTGGCCCTACGCGTGAGGCCGCTGTGGGGCAAAGCAGAGCGTCTCCTCTACTCCTTTGGTTGTCTGTCCAGCCAGATGAGCCACTTGGGGCCCAGCTGACCCCACAACTTTAAGGCCCAGTTTGCTGCTCAGCACTATACTAAGAAGTGCTTTCAACAAGGATGTCACCACCAGTGCAGACAAGATCATGGCACTTGGTCGGCAGATGATGGAGCCCTGGGGACCCAGGTGTCCAGCCAGGCAGACTTGGCAGGAGGAGCTGCCCAAACCCTGCAGCTACCCTCAAACCAGCCCTGAACTCATGGGAAACGCTCACCCAAGCGGAGGTGCTGCTTGCTTCGCCGGCCCAGGATGTAAATGAACTGGGCCTCRTCAGTGCCCCATTTCAGCTCGCCGGCTTCCAGAAGATCCTTGAGGGACGGGAAAGATGGCAGAAAGCCCAAATCAGTGTCGTTCAGGCTAGGCTCTGCACAAGCATAGGCACCCTTGATATCCACTGCATTTCACAGCCTCAGAGCTGGACTGTCCCAGCGTGACCAGCACCTCCATGCCATCCCTGCCCAAATGTCATGCCATCCCAGCAATCCACCAGGCCTCACCCTGGCATCCTGCTCCACAAGGTCCTCGCTCACCACGTCATCCTCCTCCCTGGTGCCCTGTGGGACAAACATTGGCTCAGCCCTGCTGGGCTCCCTTGGCTACCACCAGTGCAGGACAAGAGAGGCTGGCTGGACCTACCTGAAGCAGAACAACAAGCATCTTCTTGAAGTGACCTGATGTGTCTCCAACAATGTCAGYCTCCAGGTCCCTCTCATAAGCTAGTGGAAAGAGGAGAAGTCAGGGCCTGGAGCCAGATCCCCTTAACTCTGCCYCTTGCCCCAGCCTGAGGAGGCACGAGTATCCCCTGCCCACCCCCAGCTCTCACCATCCTTGTAGGCAGCCACAAGGTCATGGATCTCCTGGTTGGTGCGGGAGGCAAGAATCTCAATCAGACACTTCTCGTCGGTGCCAATACCCTGAGCGGAGAGATGGGGCCCCATGAAATGTGGGGTGAGCTGGGGCAGCCAGGGAAGGGCTCCACATGGACTGCCCCCAACCTCTTACCGCAATGGCATCTTTGATCTCCTTGGCATCACTGTAGGCAGGAGGCCGCATCAGGCTCACAATCAATCGCTCGAACTTCCCCGTCAGCTCATACTTGAGGTCTGCGATGAGGTCCTGGCAGAGAGGGGGAGAAAGGGGCTGGGAAAGGCCAGCTCCCACCTGCGGCGAGCAGCAGGTCCTGTCGCTGGCCCAGGTGAGCATCTCTGGCTCTGAGGGGCAGTAGGAGGACTAAAGCTGGGAGGCCCTTTCCTCCTTCGCAGGTTGTGTGACTCAGGGCTGGGGAGCTGCAGGAGTCCTGTGGGGGCTTGTTGGGGGAGCTGCTGCCAGCCTGCAATGGTGGCAGGGGCACTGGCCAGGGAGGAGGTGCTTCTGCTATTACCTTCCCATAGAGAGACTTGTAGGCTTGGCAGATCTCCACTCGCTGCTTGTTGCTTCTGGATGTGATGAGGTCCAGGATGGCCTCCTTGTCACTGCCTGCAGAAGAGAGCCCRTCAGTGGCATTTGTCTCATCCCCCACATCTGGGCTCCTCTTAAAGATCCTGCCATGCCCAAAGCTGTTTCTGATTCTGGGCTGGGAGGAGGAACAGGACGGGCAGAGCCAAGGGGCAACGCCTGCCGTGCTCTGGTGCTGACGGGGAGCAAATAAGAGTCAGGAAAAGTCTGGCAGGCTGCTAAAAGACAGGTGGCTGAAAGGGCAGTGATGCAAGATGCTCAAACATGCAAGGAGTCAACCCAAAGGACTAGGGGACATTAGGACAACCCTGGGGTGATGGTTGAGAAGAGCATCCATACCAAATCCCTTCATGGCATTGTACAAGGCCTCTGCATCCTGGCTGGCATCAAAGCCTGGGAAATCCTTCACTGACCCCCTGTAGACCTAGAAGAAAGGAGATAAGAAAATGAAAGGAGAAAAAGATACTCCCGTGGCTCCACCCCCCTCTCCCAGCCGGGCCCAGTTTGGACATCATGGCAGAAAAAAAGAGGGAAAAAGAAGTCAAAAGGTGGAGATGCAGATGGTGAGCAGGAACAGGGTGAGATCAGCTCTCTTTTGGGGCTCTCTGAAGGCAAAGCTTGCTTCAAACGTAAGTATTTGTTCCTCTTTTCAATTATTTCCTCTCATTTGTTATCCAGCATAAATTGTTTGCATTCCAGGTCATTGTAGTACATGACCTTCCCTCTCTTATCTCAGTGGCATTGTTCTTTATTTGCCCATTGTACTGTATATTTAAAAGTTAAACATAATCTTCCTTATCCATGTCAGCAAGAGCCAAGCGTTTGGGCAGGTTCCTTGAACACTTTTGCTTTCCAGCTGGGAAGAGAGACTGTGAGGAGAGACTTTCCCAGGAACCTGTGAAATCCCCCAGGTTCACTCCAGCTGCTCCTCGGCTCCTTCGGGGCTTTCAAGCTTCTACACAATGGATACACCAGGAAGGAGATCATGTAAATGAAGACACAAGGGGAAACGGGGCCAGYGCTTTCCCCACATCCCCGATTCCCTCCTAGCTGGTTAGCTCTGAAGCAGATCACACAAGGAATTTGCCCGCACAAAACCTGGGGCAGGAGCTCTGACCAAAAGCAGCCTAAGCCCAGGGTGGAAGCAGATCTGAAACCAGCTTGGCTCCACATTCCACATAAGGAACTGAAAAATCTCCCCACTGGAGAAGGAAAGAGCTGAACAGCAAATTTTCGTTAGGGTCATTCCTGGGGAACAGAAAAGGGAACAGCAGGCTGCAAGCCAGATCAAGAAGCTTCACTGAGCTGCTTCAGGACCCTCGAAAACTCTGAYGGCACATAATTCAACCCAGTTTTTATTGTGTACCAAGCAGGTACATACATCTCCCCAGGCTTGCTCACTCAGGAAGAGCTGCTGGGCTTGATTAAAATCCCTGGGAGCTGCACAAAGACTCAAGACTTAAAGCCAGCTTGTCCCCAGACAGGATGGGAACCACCAGTGCCACGTCCCTGACAGGGTGAGGGCATCCAGGAAGGAAACCAAGGGAAGGGGCAAGGAAGCATTCCACACCTGCAGCCCTCTCGCCCTGCAAGGGGCCTGCTGGGCACGACATGGGAGGTCCCCTCATCTGCTGGGCCACGCAAGATCGGCTCCGCCAGTTCCTCTGGGCGCTCGGCCCCTTGCGCCACAGCAGTGGGGCAGCCAGCGTGAGGGGCTGGTGCATGGGAACACACTGGGCGCTGGAGCTCGGCCAGGAGCAGAGCCACCACGGGGAACAGCTGCTCGCACTGCGGCACAACGCAGCGAGCAAGAGATGGGGAAAGCCTCTTTCCCCCGCAAGAAACACTCCAGGCTTGGTGGGCCCTCCTTGGATCTCCTGCATGGCAACGGCAAGGTCTGGCAAGAGGAGAGCCCGTCCTTGTCCTTCGAGGCGCGCAGGGAGCCAGGCAGGCACCCTYGGACACTGAGACTCTGCCGGGGATGGGGACGGGATCATATTGCAGGTGATTCACTGGGAGGCTGGATTTAGCCCAGCTTCCCGTAAGCTCCCAAGGCCCTTCTCACTCAGCAAAGACAGCTGCCCACACACATGCCTGGCAGAGGTGCAGACCGGGAGTTATCGGGCACAGGAGTTGCTTGGAGGCTGTGGCAGCAAGAGGACAGTGGGTGGCAAGAGAGTGCTGGCACATGGGGCTGGCGGGCAGGTCTTGGCCCTCCTTAAACAGGGACGAGGAGCAGCGCCCGGCTCCTACCCTGCCAGCCCCGTTGGCCAAGCAGCCTCCCCTCCGAGCATCAGCTGCTGCTGCGTAGGGGAAACTGAGGCAGGAGCTCAGCACTGCGCCTCACCCGGTGCTCCCTGCACGCTCRTAGGAACAAGCCCTAGGGTGGTGCAGAAATGTCCCTTGGGAGGGAAATGGCATCCCGCTGCTGTGCCCTCCTCGCACCTCCATCCCCCTTTGCATCCCCCCGACTTCAGCTGCTTGTGAGCCCTCCCCCCCTCCAGGCTCTGAGTCACTGCAGCCCGCCGGCTCGGGGAGCTATAAATAGGCCAGGCAGGGGCCGGGAGGGCGGAGGCAAAATTCCCGGCGAGGCTTCACGCTCTCTTCTCTGCCGGCTGCTCAGCCGCTTGGGCCCCTGGACTTCCTACCAGCCCTGCTGCCCCCTCAGCTGGCTCCGCTCCACCGCAGGGGTGGCACCAAGGGGTGCCCGGCGTTCCCGTGCCGGGGGGTGACAYGGACCCTCCTCCAGCGCCAGGAGCCCACGTGCAGCTCCGGGTGCTGGGGAGGCAAAGCCTTGACCCTCTCCCAGCCCTGCCGCRGGCTCCGCGCACAGCTGCAGGTTGGGATGCGCAGCCRTGCTGTGCCTCAGTTTCCCACCTGGAAGTGGGTGGGAAGCACAGGCTGCGGATAATGGGGTCTGAGGCAGTAGCTGCCCATTTCCCTGAGGGAACAGAAGCCGGAGCCTGGCCCAAGGGGCAGGGCAGGGGTCTGCAGATGGCTTGGGAGTGCTCTGCCCTGGTCAGGCCAGCTGGAACCCCGCGGGCAGGGTGCAGCCCCGTACAGCTGCAAGCTGGAGCTGCTGGTTTTCCACCCACGCCGAGACGTTTTCCTGGCTGCAGGGGGGCATTTGGGGCATTCACTCACCGAGCTGCCAGATGGCAGGTTGCAAAGGCACCTGCGCCTGGAGGGAAGCGAAACTTGGGTGCCCTCAGAGAGAAAAGCCAGGTTGGGAGGGGAGCAGGGGCGGCCTTGGGCCTCTCCGGTGGGCAGGGAAGGCAGGAGACRGGGGCTCTCCCAACCCGAGGGCGCCCACGTGCCCAGGCCACAGCCAGGGCTGCCCCGCACGCGCCCCCCACCCCGGCCCAGCCCCTGCCCCGTGCTGGCAGAYGCTGCCCTTCGGGGAGCCCCGGCCGACACAGGCTGGGCAGCGCAGTCCCGGCCCCGCTGGGGCTGTCACTGATCAGGACGCACGTGGGCAGCGGGAGCCAAACCCGGCTGAGCTGCTTACTGCGGGCCGCACGCCGGCCTCTCTCCGACGTCTTTTCTCCCCTGCTAAACACCAAATCCCTGCTGCAATGTCCATTTTCCTCCCCATCCCAGAGCCCCACTTCCCTCTCCCATCCCGCTTTGTTCCCAAGAGGATTTTTGTGCTTCTCTCGCAGCTTCTTCCCAGCTTCCCTCCGCCCTTCCCCCCATCTGCTCCATCCCTGTCCCTATGGAGCCAGCTGGAGCGGGAGCAATGTAAACAGGCTCCACTGCAGGATCTTACCCCGCACCCGCCACCGCGGTGCGGCTGTGGGATACAGCTGCCGCTCRGGTATGGCTTGCCCCGCAGCCAGGCTCTCGGAGCCGGGAAGGGCATCCCGACGAGAGCCAAGGCAGCCCCGGGGCCGGCCCTGCCGCAGCGCCCACGGGCGGGGTGTGCCGTACCTTTCCTTTGGGTGCCATGGCTCCTGCAGGTACGGAAATCACCGGCGCRAAGGAGAGGAGAAGGAGCTGCGGGAGGAAAAACAAACAAGCAGATATGAGCTGGAGCATCTCTGCACGAGGGGTCGCTCTGATGGGAAGTCAGGCTCCGATCCTCGGCCRGGGCACCCCTTCCTCAGCCAGGGAGAGCTGAGGACCCCCCGCCGGAGCTGGGACACGGCTCTCGGGGCCGGCCGTGGAGCTTGGCTCCACGCGGCCCTGGCATTCGCTGGGCTGACACACAGCCATTTCCRCAGCATTTTCATCTCCCATTCCGCCCCAATGGGTCTACAAGGGGCCCCTTGCAGGCAACGAACTGGGAGTACGATCTTGCCAGCTCCACGGCAAGGAGCACGCCTGCAGCGCTGGGACTAGGTTGCCCTGCAGAGCCAAGGCCCTTTGCTGCTGGCACCAGTCAGGGATCCAGCAGCAGCTGCAGAAACGCGAGCGGAGGTCTGCCCCGGCACGGCTTCCTGGAAGCGCAACGTTAGGCGGTCAGCACCAAGAGGAACCAAGAGAGGAAGAAAGTGCTGAATATGTGGAAATAGGCTGAGTATCCTCCGTGGGAACAGCTGCTGCTGACTGCCCCCGCTGCACCCCACAGCAGGGTCCTGCCGGGAGCTCCAGCCACAGTGGTGCATAGGAGCTCCCCACCCCTCTCCCCATCTCCTCACTCCCCACGCAGCCCTCTGGGCCTTGGAGGAGCTGGGGCCACCCTGGCTTCAGCAGCTGCTGGGGAAAATCCCACTGTGCCAGGAGTGGCAGCACCAGGCGGCTCCCCGCGAGGTCCCCCTGGCTTTATCTGAGTTTTAGTGCACCAAATTGAGCCCTGTTATCAGTCAAAGATGCAGAGCAAAGCCCAGGAAACACAACTCTGTTTCTAGGGTAACTAACAGATTGTTGTCTAACATCAAGCACCATTTATAGCTATARTTAATCTACCGCAGCATGGGCCTTCCCTGCCCCCACGGAGAAAGTCCCCAAAGAGCACGGTTTGCACCAAGAGCCCCGAGAGCCGGCGGAAGGAGAGGAACAGCTGGAAAATGGAGCGCGGCCACGAACGAATCTCCTAAGCGTCATCTGAGCCGCTCGGCTTCTTGAGCTAGGAGTCACATCCCCCTTCCCGCCGCGAGCCAGGCTCGGCCGCCATCCTCGACACGTTGCAAGAAAACACAAAGTGCAGCAGGCATTTTGCACCAAGGCACAGCCAGCGAGTCCTGCCCGGCCCCTTGTCCTGAGCAGCAAGTGAGGGGATTTCTGCCCCAAGCAGAGCTGAATTTCATGCCAGCAAGCGACTACAGAGGAAAAAAAAAATATATCCATCACAAGAACTTCCTGGGCACCGCCCCACATCCCTGCAACAGGGAGGCTGCCAGCAGCCAAGGAAGGGCGTGCTCAGTGCCCTGCGATGCAGGGGAGCTCGCTATCAGACAAGCCTCCCCGCTCAAACTTCTGGCCCCAAGCACCCCCACAGATGCCGTTGCTGAGAGGAGGAAGTTTTGTTAGCCCCTTCCTCTTTTTTTTTTTTTTTTTTTTTTTTTTTTTTTTTAGGCTGGGGTGGGGGGCCCCTGGAGCGCCTCGGTGCCTCCGTGCACAGCCTGGGGCTGCACTGCGGACCGGCTGCTGGGCAGGCGCCAGGCGCAGGAGGATCCGGTGGCCCCTGGGAGCGGGGTGCTGGGCACCCTGCCCACAGACACTCCCCCCCTCCCCAATACACACACTGAGCCGCTTGCAGCAGGCTGGGGAGCAAAACACTGCTCTCAGAGGCTGCAACCCTCTATGAGGATTACACCCTTTTCTCCTCGGGTTAGGAGGCGGCATGGCAAAGACAGCGGGCTTGTGGAGGCCTGGCCGGCTCCGGAAGGACACAGCTGAGCCCTGGTGCCACCTTGCTGCGTCAGCAGGCCCAGGCAGCCTGTATGCTGCTGCAGTCCCGAAGCCCCGTGCCCCCCAGGAAACACAGACCGCCGTGTCCAGCACAGCTCCCCTGCCTCCTCCCCTCCCCTTCTGCATGCGGCAACRGGGCTGAGACTGCGCAACTCATCTCAGCAGAGGCTGAGAATCCCCTACAAAGCTGGATGCACACCCCATCGCTCTGTCCCCTGCCTCYGGGTGAGGCTGCTTTTGAAGCCGGCCACGTGGCTGATCACTCCTGGCTGCAGCAAGACCTCCGTAGAGGTCCAGCTCTGCCCTTGACAGCAGGCAAACCTACCGCCCGCTTGGAAAGGAYGCCCCAGAGCTGCATGGGCTCTGGCGGACAAACAGGCTACCGATGGGAAGGCGGTAATGCCCACAGGGGGCCTGGCCCCTAGACCCTGGGCAGGGGGTTACCCCACTGCACACACCTCCCGATCCGGGGAGTACAGAGAGGTGTGGGCAGCAGGGGGGTCCTGGGCAGCAAGTGCTGCAAGAACCCCCAGAGGATTTACATACCCGATCCCTGGCATCGTTCCCCAGCACTCTCAGGCCTCTGCAGAATAAACAAGCTCTGCACAAAGAACCTTTCCCCAGAGCACTGTCCGTGCCCACAGCTCGCAGCTCCTGCGGCTCTCCGGGCCCCGCCGCGGCCCGCCAGCCTCGGACTGTCACTGCTTTCAAGGGCCTCGTCCTCGCACCCGGGAGCTATTCCAGCACCTCCGGCCGGCTCGGCGCGGCGCAGACGGCTCTCCGCGAGTGCCCGGCACGCCCGCACACCCGCCCGCCGCCTGCTCGCAGCTTAGAGCAGCATCCTCCAGAAAGGGCAACACCGGAGCGAGGCAAGGAGGCCGCAGGAAACCCTCTCCCCCCTTCCCAAGCAGCAGAAAAGCCCCCCGCCCTTTGAGACCTATGCGCGTTTGTAACACCGCGCAGTCCCTATCCCCGGGGAAAGTTTCCTGGAAAGGCAGAGGGACYTTCCCCGCGGGGAGCGCGGCTCC
>NW_028186657.1:2279634-2297202 GCF_003343005.1 Rhea americana
CCTCCGCGCCCCGCAGCCCCCCGCGAGGATGAGGTGCTGCGGCGAAGCCGCGGGCTCAGACGCACCTTTGGTCTCCCCGAGATGCCGGCGGGTTTTCAGCCCGCTGCGCTCCCTGCTGCGCCCAGCAGCCGTTTCCTTCGCCATCTCATCGTGGTTAACCCTGTGCTCTTTCCCACACGTGTTTCCCCCGGCTGCAGTGGGCTGGAGGAGCTGCCTGGGCTCTCCGCAGCAGAAGGTGCGGGCAGTGGTGTCCATGGCCTCACTTACACCCACAGAGCAGGAAAASCCAAGCCCTTCTGCTCCTTTAGGACAGTTAGAGAGGAAGCAGATACCAAAACAAAACTCTTCAGGTACGCAAGCCCAGGTGGCACCTGCTGGCTGGAGCATCTCTTCAGGGCTGCAGGGCAGCCAGCAGGAAGGAGACTGGGAAGCAGTAGGGATGTCTCTATCACAGGCCACTACAAGTTTGTAGCTGACTACCCCAGCTTACCTCTTCTTCCAGCACACTGGCCACCAGCAGAAGCTGGTCCTTTCTGCTACTGTTGTTCTCCTGAAGGCAGCAGGGAGATGTTGCCACTGGCTGGCATCAGCAGGGGCACTCAGAGGCCTTGCTCATGTGAGACAGCGTGGGTGACAAGTGCCGCTTTGTTCACCCCGCACTGCTCCCCTCTGCGTGCTGCGGTGCAGGACAACAGCAYCACTCTCCTCCTGGCTGCTGCGCCCTGCAGAGCCCCCAGGCCAGGATGTGGTAGCCAGGCAAGTGCACAGGGACACAGTAAGAACAGAACTGCTCTACTCCAACCATTCTAGTGGTGCCCTGGGTAGCTGCTACTCCCTACAGCTAGGGCAGTCTTGTGGTTACAGCAAGCACCTGCAGCCTAGGTATTCTAGGTTCTTCTTCCCCTGTAATCAGCAGTTTCCTTACTGCTGATGACTCCTTTCTCCTGCTCTTGCAAAATTTCATAGCATCTGAAGACTGCAGTGTGCAAGGTTTTGTGCCCTGCTCCATACTGCAGCTCTTCCCCAGTCTAAGGGACTATAGGCCCCAGACAACACAACAAACATAACCCAGGTAATGCCTGTGAGGGTGCAGGACCTATAAAGCCTTTGTGGCCCTAAACAGCCTCACCTGGGAACCACACCTGCACCCTGCCTGTGGGCCAGGGCTCAATTTAAGCTCAGCCTGTGCCCTCAGCCCCTTCTTCTCCTACTCTTCCTCCTTTTCCCATCTCTGGGGGCCTGTGTCTTGCTGGGGATTGTTCTATATATTCTAGGGTTACCTACAGATTTCATTTTATCTGCCCTTGTAGAATAGACAGTCCTTGCTGCACCCTAACAGCCCAGGGCTTTGCAACCTAAACCAGGCAAGTATCTGCTATGGTCTCAGGTCTGTGGGGTGCACTCTAGGGCAGCTCTGCTTCCAGGATGGGGCTGGATGGGTCAGTAATGGATGGTCTTGCTGCTGTTTGCTCTGCTGCAGTCTCAGCTCTGGTTAGTCACTTACCTATCTTCTTCTTCCTCTAAAGCTGTTGTCCCCACATCATGGGGCTGTGACCAGCTACTGCTCTGGGGAGCATTTGGGCTTTCATGTACAAGTACTGTGAAAGTGCAGGCAACCAGACAGCCTCAGTGTTTTGCTCATGGGTGCTATAGCTGGGTTTTGGTGGTACCTGCACAACCTAATGCTTGTGTTTGTGCTTCTTTGCCTCTGAGCTGCCTTTAGTCCTTGGACCTGGTCACCTTCCTTTGCTTTTGCTAGGAAGGATTAGGCTTGGATGCAGCCACAGCTGCATTGTGATGTGGGTGTATGCACTACTGCAGCCCCCTGCATCCAAACCTAGCCATGTTTCTGCTCCTCTTTCTTCCAAAACTTGCTCCATGCATGAGAACTGGGGTTCCTGGTGCAAGGGGGTGAGAAAGGTGGCAGGAAAGAGCAAGGAAGGAAGGGGACATGTGAAAATGGAATGGGAAAAACCCTCCCCTATTGGCACAGACAAATTTGAAATGTTAATTAAAATTCCTCATTAATGCCCTCAAGTCTGTTAGCATTGTGGGCATGTGTGTATGATTTGGAAGGTGTTGTGGGGAAAATATTTTTGTGTAGATTTTTTCATTGTATGGCACAGAGTGGTGGCCAGTGGTGGGCTGGGAGCAGAGGTAAGGACCAGGATGCTCCCAAATTGTCTTTAAGCCAGAGGGAAGAGATTAAAGACTGCTGATGGGGCTATGCAATACTTACCTTCCCCTTCTTGCCCTCAGCTTTGACTGAGGGGAGGAAGGGCAGAGTGACCCGAGCTGTTGTGGCTGCATGCAGCAGCTCTCCAGCATCCAAAGCAATGTGACTTTGGAGAGACCAGCTCCTCCATGTGCCCAGGGAGCCATAGGACCCCCTATAAATTACTCATCCATCCAGCTCCTGGGACTCACATCCCTGTCCATGTTCCTCGCAGGATGGACTGGCTTTARGTACCTCTAGGTCACCTCCCCTTTGGGCCTCTGTGTGCTGAGCTCTCTGCTCCACAAGGGCTCCTAGCACCTGCTGCCACAGACTGGGGCTGTGGGGAGCTGCACTGACTTTCCCTGTCCTGTCTGGGCTCCAAGCTGCAGTGGGGACTGCAGGGCTCTCATGGCCCTGTGGTGGTGTGCTGACTGCCAGGTCCCTGGCACCTGGGTGCACTCAATGCAGGCCCCCTAAGCAGCGGGTTATGGGGTTTGAAGCACACCAAGTGAAGTTTGCTTTGTTGCATGGTAATGAAGAAGTCCTAAAAGCCCTATGTGGATGTGAAGGACTGCAACACCCATTTCCAGAGTCCTAGGAGCTCGGATGGGGAAGGACTGGGCAGTGGTGGTTGAAGGTACACGGGTCCCAGCTGTGCTTGGCTGAGTACCTCTGTTACCTGATGTACCAGCATGAATATCCTGTAGTACAGCATTTCTGTCAGGCTGGGGTCCCCATCAGTGACTGCTGCGAGTCCTTCAGGGTGCCACGCTCATGAGAGCTGTGCTGTTACTGCTGAGCTGATGGCCCAGGAGCGCTGGCCTCTGACCTGAGCTGTACTACAGTTGTGGTGGGAGCATCTTTGCCTGAGCAGATGGGTCCTTCCTGATGCACTTTGATGCGGCRGAGATCAGCTCCTGTCCAAGTGTTGTTATAGCATTGTTATTTCTTTCCTGATTGCAGCTGTAATGTCCATTCTGGCAGGGCAGTGCTATGCCAATCTTGGGTCCTGCGTGTCCCTCACTGGATCAGCTCATCTCTAAAAGTATGGGACGGTTGTTGAGCTGTGGGCTTTTGTTGCCAGATGGAACCTGTTACTGTCCTATGTCATTGGTATAAGGCACCCTGATGCCCTTGATTTTATTGGCAATGGCATGTCCTTCCTAGGAATGTGATTTTTTTCTTTCTCCTTTTTGCACTTCCCTGATGAAAATTTAACCAAAAAAAGGAATGGAAGAAAATAAAGTTGTTCCCACCTTTAGCCTTATTCTGCTTTTGTTCTTTTTGAAGCTCAGGCTTTTCTTCTAGCTTTTAGGGAAGTGTCACTTGGAAACCTCTGGTTTATATCCCATAAACTTGGTTTTCTCTTGCTGGAAAGTCTCAGTAGCTTTTGAGAGGGAGGGAAGGAGCACTCTGAGGAGGAGAATGTGAAAAGGAGGAGTGGAAAGTTTCTTAAAGAAAATCTTGGTGAGCCAAACGAATGCTGCCATTTTTGAGGCGGCTGCTTGCCCACGTATTTTGATCATCTCTGACAGATAGTAGATGGACAGGCCAGACCAGGGAAGAGCCAGACAGATGTGCTGGGAGCTGAGAGGGGAGTGACCTGGGGAGAACGGCTGATTCCAGCATGTGCTTCCTTGGGGGCCCTTGGCCACCAGCACCTTCCCCAGCTGCACTCCTCTCACGAGGTACAGCCAGCGTTGCCCAGGCCTGGGGTGTGAACTTTGAGCACATCAACCAGAAGATGGGGAGGTCCTTGGGTGCCCACTTGGCCATGAGCTTGGTGGGGTTGGCAGATGCCTTTACTGCCAGCCTAGTAGTCCTGCTGGCAGGTACAACATACCTCAGCTGGCCCCTCAGGGTGGTACTGGTTGTTCCTGAGGCTTTGCTGTGCCTTCCCTGAGCAAGGAAAGGGCAGTGCAAGGGCCTTTGGGAAATACTACAGGGAATTCTCTGCCAAGGAAGTTCTTGTGGTTTATCCTTGCCTTACTTACCCTTTTCTTTCATGTAAACCCTTCTGGCCCTGCCACCATTCCCCCCCCCCCCCTTCCAACACCCAGTAATGTTTACTCCAGGCCTGGCGCTATCCCACAGAAATGACCACTTTTGCGCTGTTCCCCAGTGCTTCTTTCCTTTGCAGTCCACTGTGGTCAGCAAAGGCTTCACCGCTCTCAACATGCTTGTCCTGCTCTTTGTCACTGTTAGCGGCTTCGTCAAAGGTGACCTGAGGAACCTGAAGCTCAGCGAGGACATCCTGCTGCAGGCAGCCTCTTGTGGGGCCAGATACAGGGAGGGAATTACACTCCCCATGCTTTCAGAGGAGGATAGGGTGGGATACCCTCCCCCACCAAGGTTTATCCCAGGAAACCATCTTCTTTATCTCTCCATGCTCTGTTGACAATTTATCAAAGAACTCAAGTCCTGATCCCAAGGGAGCAAGAAGGTTAGATAGGGCTGGTCAACCTCACCCCATCCTGGGACTCCTTTGCACTGACCCCCCTTTTGTACTGATTAACATCCCCCTTTTCCTTTCAGGAACCAGTATGTGGCTGCCAACGGAACCAGTGGCTCTGGGATGGGAGGCTGCATGCCTTACGGTTTCACCAGGATGTTGGCTGGAGCCACCACCTGTTTCTGTGCTTTTGCTGGATTTGACTGCATTGCTGCCATGGGCAAGCAAGGACTGCCTAGCTCCCTCCTACCCTCTCCTGACAGCCACACAGCTGACTGCACTGGCATGGGCCTCTGCACCTCTCAGTCAACATCTGACACTGGGTAGAAAAGAGTTAAATTCTCTGTGAAAAAACATTTGGCTCCAGTCCTGGCCCCTGCTTGTCATGCTGTCACTCCCACGTGCAGCAGTGGCCTTGACTCTTGTGAAGAGTGGAGGAGGCTCAGTCCAGGAGCGGCCAGTCCCCTGACATGCTGTCTGTGGTCTGTCCCGAGGCAAGCTGGTCTGTGCTGTGACCAYGTTGAGTACCACAGGGCTGCCAGGCCTGTGGGCAGTGGGTGCCTGGTGTGTCACTAGCCTGGCTCTCCCTCTCCTAACAATCCTGGGGGCCACCTTGCTCATCTGGAGGCAGCCACAGAGCCAGGAGAAGGCACCTTTACTGGGGAGTAAGAAGCCTGGTGTCTGGGGAGCTTCCCAAAGGAGAATGATGTGGGAGATGGAAACAAGTGCCATCCGTGTGGGAAAAGGGTTATATTGCGTGGCATCAGCACGATGTTTCCTCCAGGCCGTGGCAGCCAGACCTTTTGTGTCCACATTAAACAGTGCTATTGGATGAGTCTGGCAGCTTACTGGGTTTACCAAAGGGACCATGAGGACTGTCTAGTTCTTCCCCTGGTAGGTCACAGGCCAGCCAAAGGGACATCTGAGCCCTGCACAGAGCGCAGTGCCTGATGCACAAGCTGGAGCAGCTCTTTGGTAAAGAGATCTCTGGTCTCAATGCTCTGGGTGGGCTTCGTTAGTGGTTTACTACCCTCCCTCGCAATAGCAGTGTCACAGCCAAGGCCTGAGCTGTGCTGGGCTGTTGCCACCTTCTCCTTATTGCAGACAAGTCCTTCCYGCACCCTCATTCCTCCCCAGTCGCCAGCCTGTCCCAGCACTCCCCGTTCCCAGGGCCTGGCGCGCTTCTCTGGTCCCGTGCAAGTCATGTCTTTGTGGGGTGGCAGGACGCTGCTGGCTGCTTAACCCTGCCGTGCTGGGGTTTGCACTGTGCCTTTGGCCATGTCCTGCCCCAGGAGACCTTTGCAGGTGCTTGTGTGGTGAGGAAGAGTGGAGCAGGGCTGGCAGTGCGAGGTGGGATGGGGGAAGCCGGGTGAGGAAAGGACCATCTCCCTCCCTGCAGCAGCTCAGCTGCTTGCTCGGCCGAACCGGAGGCTTTTCGCCCGCTCTCTGCGACCCCTGGCAGCCGTGTGGCGTAGGGACAAAGAAACCGAACCCGCGTGCTGTGCGAGTGCATCCCAGGGACGCAGTGCAGAGAGCAGGACCTTGTGTGCTCAGAGCCGGGCAACTTACCCTGCCGCCTTCRTCTCCCTTTGCCCAGCGCTTCTGCCTGCTGCCCCCTTTAATTACAACTGCACAGGAATTTATGGGGACAGCAGCAGCGCCAAGTCCTYGGCTGCCATGGGTGCTCGTGGGCTGCAGCAGCAGCCTGGAGGGGCTGAGGCTGCTCCCGGCTTGCCTGCGGAGGAGCCTGGCAGGCAGTTGCTGCAGCCCAGGACCTGCAGCACCCAGCCCAGGGCATGCAACTCTGGGTGCAACCTGCCGTGCACYGCCCCAGCGTGCGCGTGGCAGCGGTGCCGCGCGGGGGGCTGCCTCAGCCTCTGCCGCTTGGCATGGCTGCGAGGCTGGAGGTGGGATAAGTGGTGTGGTGCCTCTGCAGGGGTGATCCACYGCTCCTGGCCCTCGTACGTGGGCTCGCTCTTCTGCATTAGCCAGCCTGGACGGAGTRAGGCAGAGCTCCACAAAGTACGTGCTCATCTGTATTAACTGTGAACAACCCAGCTTATCAGGATGTCACCACTTGGTGTCCAGCTGGTGGGCTGCAGGCATCTGCCCCTGCCAGCTCTAAGTCTGGCCTAGATTTTCTCTTATTAACAGGACTTGCTGGATTTTGCTAAGTAGCTGGGGGGATGTAAGGTGTAAGGCAGGCTGCATCTCTAGCCCCTGGGAAGGCACAACCCTTCTCATGTGGTCGACCATGATATGGGCTTATGCTTTGCGAAAGAGGGTGTTTAACTTGAGCTGCACAGCGCTGACTCAGGATGCACAGTGGGGCTGAACACCTGGAGGTGCCCATTGCTGCCTCTGCACTCCTCTGTCAGCACCTTGTTCAGCTCTGTTGCCGCAGAGCCTCTCGCGGAGCAGGGCTGTGCTGTGCTGGAGCCGTTTCCCCCAGCCCTCTGATCTATGATGGGTGATATGTTGCTCATAGCCACCCTGCACCTCCAGCATGGGTACCCAAATCTGTCACTAAAACACCTGATCCCATGGTCTGRCACAGGGCAGGCAGGTCTGTACGGACTAGCAGGGCTGGGGGCAGGGACTAGCCAGGCCATGCAGCCCAGGTGGGCAACGAGGCCACCACGCTCGCCTTGGCTGCTGCCTTTTGACACTGAACATGCTGAAATCAGACTATATGTTGCCTCTGTTGCTCCCACCTTCCTCTGCCCCTGCAGACCCCTTTCTTACCCCCAAACCTATGGTGAGAGCCTCAGACRCTGCTGTGCAGCCAAGGAGAGCTTCAATGTGACGTGCACCATCCTTGTAGAGCTGGAGGTAAACATCACATTCATCAGGCGTGCCCCCGGCGGCAGGTAAGAACAGCTGCTCTGTGCTCTGCTGGGGTTGGGGGCTAGCGGGTCCCTGCTGTGGATGGCTGGCTGCAGTGAGCCCGGGGCAGAAGAGCACCTCAGCTCCGGGCCCTGCGCACCCACCCCTAGCAGAGGGCACTGGGAGGAGAGCGGGCCCTGCACTCGCTGGGGTCTGCCCTCCTGGCTGCCTTTTTGCAGCTGATGGAGGCCTTTTCCTGATAAGGATCAGCACAAAGGGTGAAAATAACTGCAGCACTGGCCGCGATAGCTCGGCAGGGCTGGATGGTGCTGGGATCTGCCTTGTGCTGGGGGCCCACAGAAACAGATGAATACAACAGGAAAGAGGGAAGGAGGCAGGAAAAAAACGGAAAGCACCCTGCGCTCCTCCAGACATGCCAGCGAGGCCCGTCCCTGGGCTCACACGTGCCTGAGTCACGCTGCAGAGGTGTCAGCATTACCCTCCCGTTCCGCCCGCAGCCGGGGCACTCGCCGTGTATGTGCCAGGCGGGCAGGTGTGTCAGGACGCCAAGAGCACCTTCTACGTGGACGAGGCTGGTGCTCAGGGGCTTTACACCTGCCAGGCCTGGACCCTGGAAGGAGCCGTGTCCACCTCCACCCACACCCGCGTGCTCCCGCCCCTGCCGGCACCCAGCCCGGGGCACAGCACCCTGCTGCCAYCTGGGCCTGCCTGCGAGGAGAGGCCGGGATGCCCAGCCCAGCCTGGGATGGGGGCAAAACTGCTCCTCTGCTGCCTTTTGCATTCCCTAATGCTTTTTCTCATGCAGTAAAGTGGCTTATTTAGTGACTCCCTGTTTCTCCCAGACCAGCCTCCTCCAAGCATCTCTCCCCCCGCCCAAAAAAATGCTGACACTGGATTCTTTAGGCTGCTGCTTTTAGAGTTGTAATTGGTACAGCATTGGCCTAGTGCACACACACTCACATACATACACACATGCGCGCGCACACACACCTCCCCACCCCGGCTAAATCTGCTTGGGATGGGGGGGGGCAGGCTGGGGACGGCCACTGGAGCAATTGCCATCCCACCACACTCATGCACCCAGTGCAAGGTGCTTCTGCGCATCCAGCCGCTGTCCTGCAGCTCTCCGGTCCCCCTTGTCCCTGCTGCTCCAGTGTCTCCCTGCGCTGGGGACATGGGCAGGGAGGGATGGGACTTGCTGGCAGTCACCGCCAAAGCCTGCTCCCCTGTGAGAGGACACTTTGTGCCCTGAAAGCACCTTCRAGCATGCAGCCCCTGCCCAGCTTTGCGGGAGAAGATGGGGCCTGCAGGGCCAGCTGGCAGGGTGTGAGAGCCAGAAGCATTTGGCTTCCGTGTGTTGCTGACTGAGCACGTCCCAGGCCATGGGAGTGATCCCCGGGAGCARGTTACAGGAGCAGGAGGATGGAAGGGGAGCTGTGCAAGCCTTGTCTGCTTCCCCCTCTTCCCCAAGGCCATGTCAGGTCCCAGGCAGGGGAGACTCTTCATTTTGCTGTGAAAATGGCAGGAACTGCGCTTTTCTGAGCAATGAGCAGAGCCAACTCAGGTGGTGTCAGCTCAGGGGAGCAGCGAGCCAGGACGCCCCTCTCTGTTACTACCTCCCCTCTCCTGCAGGGCTTCTCTGCTGGGGAACAGCGCAGCTATCACCTTTTGCTCCTCATGCTTAACACTGGGTCCCCTTGGTCATCATCTGCTCCCCCTCTGTTCCTTCCCGGCCTCGGGGCCATCCTTACCCACCTGGTGATCATCTCCATCCCACCTGCCCCACGGGYAACCAACTTGCGTGATCACTCCTGGGAACGCTGATGCTGGTCCTGCCTGGAGCCGAACGCTGGTTCGGATCCACCCCTGAGGCAGCCCGGATGGTCCCTAGTGCGTAGCCGCAGGGTTTGGTGCCGGAGGCAGGGATGCGCAGGGCTGGCTGGAGCCACCTGCGGCCCCGCGGCACACGGAGGGCATGAGCGAGGGGGAAGGCAGGGTGGAAGCGTCCTGCGAAATGGTCCGTTGCCGCGTGCCCAGAGCTGCTCTGGGTCCGTGTGCCCGGAGGAAGGCCCGGCAGCTCCTCCAGCGTGCCGTGGGGTGCTACGTGGCGATGAGGGGCACCTCAGTGGAAGGGACGGGGAAGGGGGAGGCCTCCCCCCCGTTCAGCACGCGGTACAGCAGCTCCTCCTTCTCGCGGCGCGCCTGCTCCCGCAGCTGCGACTCCTTTTCCAGCGCCCCGCGGGCGGCCAGCAGCTCCTCGGACAGCTGCCTGCAGGCAAGCGGCAGGTGCTGCGGAGGGAAGCCCCCGCGCCCTGCCCAGCGCCCGAGACGGGTGCTCCTACCAGCTCCAGGGTWCCTGGGTGTCCCCCTGCCATGGCCCCTTCTCCCGCAGGAGATGCCACCCACACCAGCGTCTCCCTGTCACCTCCAGCCGAGGCCCAAGGGACCAGCTAGGGTCGGGCAATTACCTGGTCATGATCAAGTGGTTCTGGGTGCGAACGTGCAGGTCCTCGTTCTCCTGCAGCAGGGTTTTCACCTTCTCCTCCAGCTGCAAGTTCTGCTCTACCTGGCAGGGCCGGGAGAGCATGCGGGTTGGGGGGAGCCTCGGGGTGCCTGCTGCCAGCTCCATGCACCCCCAGCTCCCCGCRGGGATGCACGTTGGCTCATTGGGAGTGCCGGGGCTTTGCACTCAGCCCACGGCCTCCCTGGGCTCCGGCTCCAAGGTGCCAGCAGCTAGAGGGAGGAACCAGGCTCCTTCTGCCTCTGCTCCAGCTGCAACTTCTTCAGAGGATTCAGGTGGGAAGAGCTGGAAAGAGAAGAGAGCCCATCTCCGACCCCCACTCTGAACGCACCACAGTCTCCAGGTTCAGCAGCTTCTTGTCCAGGCCATGGATGTGCTCGTTTTTCATCTCAATGACGAAGTGCAGGCTCTCCAGTTCCTGCTCCCAAAACGGGCTGGGGCTCCCATGCTCCTGGGGGGCAGAGGAGAGATGCAGCAGCCTGCAGCTGGCTGAGGTGCTTGGTCATCCTCTGCACAGCAGTGGGGTGACTGCCGTGGGCCAAAGCTTGCAGCCAGTGCTGTTCCCCTCTCAGCATCACTTTGTACCCGCAGCCTACTGCGTTTCACCACTCGCTGCAGCCACTCATGGACAGGGGACCCAAACAGCCCATGCAGGTCCCAGATGTGGGGTTTTAGCTTCCTGGCCCCAGCCCCTCCACCTTAGCACTGGAGTCCCTCAGAGCAGCACCTCTCACTTTGGGCCAAACTGCCAGAGGCAAGAGACTTTGCTGACACCGAACCCAGAGACGCTCGTTCCCGCGTTTCCCTGCACCTCGATATGTTTCTTGTAGTCTCTGCTCAAGAGTGATTCCTCCACCCGCTTCATCTTCTCCTGGAAGGACTTCAGCTGGGAATTCAAGGCGTCTATTGTTTCCTACAGCAGCCAAGGAGGGGAAAAAGCAGGAAAAAAGGTGTCTAGGCTTGGAATTTCCTCTTGAGAAGGAGGTTCCCTGATAACCCCCAGAGCTGGAGGTCAGGTCCCCGTGGCACCCTGGGGACCAAAGCAGCCACGCAGGAGCGTGGGCACCGCAGCAGAGCCAGGAGACAGTCGCTCAAGCCCTCTGCTAGTATCTCCCTCAGGGACCCTCCTGCTACCTGTAAGGCCTCCTGGGACCTTTGGTGGGACTCTGCCAGCAGCAGCTTCTCCTGGTCGTGTGCTCTCTGGAGCTCTGTGGGGACACGTGAGCTGAGYGTCATGGGCATGAAGACACCAGAGAAGCCAGCCTGCCCTGTTCCCTGTGACACCACAGAGCAACCCAGGGTGCCACATCCYGCTGCCCGTAGCCCCCACAGACCAATGGGGCACCAAGCCCCAGCCCGTTGAAGGTACTTGCAGGGCAACTGGGGCTGGARAACAGGCCGAGGTGGTGACGCGGGGGCTGGGGGAGGCAGAAAGTGGTCTCCTGAAGAGACTGCGCGCACCTTGCAGGGTCTCTTCGTGCTCTCTCTTCAGTGCATTGAACAGCTCAGAGAGTTGCTCCTTCAGCTCCAAGTCTTTTCCCTTTTCCACCTGGAAACCACGGAAAGGACAAACCCTGAGCATCTCATCCCGTGTAAGGAATGCTCCACCTCTCCTTTCCCCTGGGGCACAGGCTGCGTTGCTATTTTTAGCAACACCTCTCATTTCTCTGCTCATGTGAGCCAGAAGATGACATGGGGACACAAGGGAGGTGTGAGTGTGCTCACTCGTGGTGCAGCCCTGCAGCCTTTCGGGCTTTCTAATGCTCCCGGCGCAGCCACAGGCCCGGCCGCCTCGCCGCGTCCCGGCCTGCAGGCCGGCTCAGCTAAGCTGAACAAGGCAGGGGACACTCCTGCCACGCTTGGTCCGTGCCAGGTCTGCGATCGCTGCCGGGGAGCTGCCGACTGGGCGAATGACGCCCTGCTCGTGTGCTGCTCCGGAGAGCCCCGGCCCTGCTGTTCTGTCCTACCTGGATTTTAACGTYTTGGGCAAGCCTCTGGGTCTCCGCCTCGCGGGCTTGTCTCAGGCTCTCCTTTTCCTCCTCAGAGATTTTTACAGTCCCTGTCCTCTGCTCCCCTGGCAGCGCGGCTTTCTCCTTCCCATCTTCAGGCAACAGCGTGGCACCGGCTGCAAGGCAAACGCTGCCGAAACACGSCCCGATCCTGCAAACCAGGCTGGTCTGCCTTCCTGGGCAGCCGACCTGCCGGCAGCTCGGTGGCCCACCTTCAAGCCCCCTCTGCCTCGTCYCTGCTGGACAAATACCACCCCTCTCTCCACCCACCGAGGGCACAAATTAGCACTAATTGGGATGTTTTGGCAGGCCCAAAGAGGACGTAGCCCAGTGCCTCATTAGGCCTCCTGCCTTGGGGATGATCTGTCTACCCAGGATGATGGGGTGCAACCATCTGCCTCCCCGTGCCACAGCCAGGTTGAGGTTAGAGTCATCATCCCAGGGTCCTCCTGGCTACTGGTACTAACTGYTGCCTTGTGGGGTTGATTTTACTGCTTTTAAAGATGCAGGAGGGCCAAGAAAGCACGGGGGGAAAGTCACCAACTTTCTTCTCACCATTCTCTGCCTTCAAGGCCTTCAGCTCCCGGGAAGCCTTCGGCTGCCGGGGTTTCAGCCGTCTCTGGAAGAGAGAGAGGAGTATGGGAGGCCTGATCCCGTGCTAGGCTGAGGTGGAAAAATGACTGCTGGTGGCTGCAGCCGGGGACGCCCGGGYGGACACGCGCAGCTCGCAGGCGAGCGTGGAGCTTGCACCCCGCTGCCCCCAGCTGCCCCTCAGCCGGGCCGCCGGCCCCCACCGCTGCGGGGTCGACGCTTTGCCTGCRCAGCGGTACCAGCCTCCTCTCCCGGCCTCTGGGAGACCTGTGAGAAACGGAGGGTGCCTGCAAACCCACCCGACAAGGTGCCGGCACGAGATGGGCACAGGCAATAAAGCTGCTGGGAGCGGAGAGCAGGGAGCAGTTCCCGGGCTCCGGCGCGTCCTTTCCGCCCTCCTCCCGCTGTCCCGGGACGCTCGGGGCCGGCCAGGCCCCGGGTGCTTTGCAACACCCATGAACGCGCAAACGTGCCGGCGCTTTGCGTAGGCTGTGCCGGGGCCAGACCGCAGGCGGGAAGGAGGAACGAGAAACGGCGGCAGCGCAGCGGCGGTCACGGTGGAAGCGCAGCCCGGCGGCTCCTCGGCGGCACGGGCAGCAGGGCGAGCGGAGACGCGAGGAGCGCAGGAACGCGGCGCGGGAGCCCCGCCGCGGCCGCGGGCGGCTGACACAGCCCAGAGCCGGCTTCGGCAGCGCGGCTCGGCGCGCCTCCTTCCAGCCCTGGGACGGGCTTAGTTTAGTTACGGCGGGGGGAGGAGGGGGAAAAAAAAAAGAGAGAGAGAGAGAGATGTATTTTTATCTGTTGTTGGAGGATAAAAGCAAAGCTCGCTTGTTCTTGCAGCTCTGCCCCCGGCGGGGGGGCTAATCCAGCCCTCGCTGCCCATAAGCGCCCGGGGCTCCAGCCCGGGGTGCCTGGTGCTACGGGGCACCTCTGGGGCGCACTCGCAGCCCCAAATACACCACCCCGAGGCAGCCGGGGCCGGGTGGCCCCCGTGGGGGTGCCAGGCTGCGGCGGGGGCCGCAGCGCGCTGGCTGCGCCCCGGCGCGGCGCTGAGCCTCCCTCGGGCCAGCACCACGCCTGGGCAAACACGAACCGGGYCAGGGAGCCTGCGTGGGGCGCAAAGCAGCGCCAAGCCCGCAGCGGTGCCTGCCTGCTCCCGGCAGCCTCGCGGCCCCCCCTTCCCAGCTGGATGGAAGAGGAGCTGCCAGAGAGAGCAGGAAAACTTTCAGCCTCTGGGAAAGCACAGCGTTATCTTCCCTTCTATGGCTTTAGCGGGCTCGGCGCTGGATTCAGCCCCGACAGGCAGAGCGAGGAGGCACGAGGCAGCCGGCGCGCGCCAGGTCCACGCTCGCTGCCAGCACGCCTCGCCGCGCAAACCGAGGCACGTCCCGGGAGCCCGCTGCCGCCGCCGCCGCCGCTCCAGGCAGAGCGCGCCGGGGCGCCCGCCCGCCCGCGGCTCCTCTCCCCCAAACCCCCAACCCCGTAGCCTCAGGCTCTTCCCAGGTGTTGAGCAAAGGAAACGGGGATTTAACGAGAAGCGGCACGCGCGAAGGAGCTGCTGCCGAGGGCTTGCCCGTGGCCGCAGGCCCCCGTGTCGGAGCCTGGTCTGCGGAAGGAGCGCAGGATGCAAGGACCGGCCCGCGGCTGCGGGCACGGCCGGCCCCCGGGGCGGACACAGCCCCCTCTGGGACGCCCTCAGCCTCATCTGCCCAGCTCTACTGCAGAGACAGATTTTGGCATCAGAGATGCTCATCATGCCGGGTAACCTCCCCGCTGCCCTGCCCGGGGCTGCCCCGGTTTTGCCCTGCTGATTTGCACSCTCCCCCTGTCCAGTTCACCCCATGGGACGAGCAGGACTGCTGGGATCCGTGCTGCCCCCATCGCCCCGGCCGCGGCTCCTTCCRCCGCCCCGGAAAGCGGAGACGGCACAGAGCCCGGCACGGAACGGCTCTCGCCCTCCTCCACTGGCGCAGGGGTCCCCGGGCGCTTCGAGGCCGAGACCCGAGGTGCTAGGGGGAGGCGTAAGCAGCACAGTCTCCAAGGGCGCCCTGGGGCCCACGTGCCAGCCCAGGGCAAACCCGGTCCACAATGCGGGAACGGGGAGATCCGGCACAACGCACAGCAGCCAGCGCAGGGCCGGAAAGCAGCGCCCCGAAAAGGATGGGCAGCCCATTTGTGGTAGGGGAAAGCCTTTCCCCCCAAATCCCTGGTGCCCAGGAGCGCCTCCACRCCCGCTCCCGCCCCGGACAGACCCCGGTGCGGACGGGGGCCAGGGAGCGCTCGAGCTTGGAGCCTGTCCCCAGGCCAGGGAAGATATTTTCAGATAACCAGATCTAACTCAGAAATGACTAAGGGGAGCRAGAAGTGTGTAGGCACAAACAAACAAATCCAAATACCTGCCCCAAGACTAAAAGCGACCGCACCCTTCCTACCTCTAGGAGCAATTAAAATGGGGTCTGGAGCTAGTTTGATTCCCAAGTGCTCCGTTGTCCTCTTGGATGAGAGCTTCGTCGCCAAAGAGGACACAACAGCCAAAATGCAGCTGAAAACTAACTGAATTACGAAGGTGCCTTAAGCAGGTGCTTCTAGKGTGGCTTTGGGAAGAACCAGCTGGTCCAAACCGAAACATCTCGCAGGTGCAGACCATTGGCAACAGTACTGTTTTTTTAAAATGTTTCAGCATGAGAATTTCTGGATTCAGGTTTGAAGAGGCTCTTTGTGTCAAAAGTTATCTTCTATTTTTATTTTTTTTAAGTACCCAGCTTCTTAGAATAAAACATTTCTAAAGGCCTCGAGCAAAGCTGCTGATGGACCAATTAACCAGGATTTCCATCAGAGCCTGAGCCACCTCCAAACCTGTCAGCAGCCAGGCGAGCTCGTCCACGCGCCGAGCCAGCAGGCACGCGTGGAGGCGGATGCAGCACTGTCAGCTGCAGCCTGTGCTTCAGCTTTTTGCATGAGGCTGCTTTTACCGTATTTTTCTTCTTCTTTTCCTGTTTTACAACTACATTAGACAATTGAACCACGCAACATTATTGTCAGAGAATGAACTCCCAAAGAGACGCGAAGTTAAATCCCAACTCTGCTCCTAGGTAAGAAGTTTTGCTTTGTGGCCAGCGCAAGAAGTTCAGGATTCGGCCAATAACCCCGCGGCCGCCGCGGGTCCTGCAGCAGCTGCTCACCGCTGGCACGGGTCTGCCGGGCCTGTCTCCTGCCGTCTGCTGCTGGCTTTTCTCCTGCAACAGTTGCAATCCAAAACCAGTACCACCTCCCGTGCAGCGAGATCTGTACCACYGGCTTGCAAGCTGTTAATGCCGTTGAGAAGCCTTGAGTTTTGCATTCTAACCTTTCCCTTGCTCCTGATGCTACATATAGTTCCTATATCTCCAAAATAAATTTATCCCAGTGTTGGAAGCTTTCCAAGCCCTGATCCCTCAGGAAGGCATCTTGGCATCCCTCGGGGCGGGAATGCGGACCGAAGGCCAGCAGCGCGCCCCGCCACGGCGAGCAGCCGCGGGAGCGGGGTGCCGGCAGGGGTGCGGGGCGCTGGCGGGGCTCTCGCGCACGGCTCCCGCCCCGGGGTGCCCTCGCCTCCCGGCTCCGCGCGGAGCGAGCAGGACGGAGGCCGCGGGCGGCGCGGCTGGGCGCGCGAGGAGCGCCTGGTATGCAGCCCGCCCACCCGGCTCCCCAAGGTCACCTCCGCGGCCGTCCGGCCCCCGCAGCAGCCCCGCGCCGGACCTCCGCGCCCTGCTCCTCGGCTCCTGAACCYGAGCTCGGCCACCCCGTGGGGCTCGGCGCTCCCCCACCCCGCGGCAACCCAAAGGGGACCCGCTGGCCCGGCTCGTCTGTCCGTCAGGGCACGGCGGGGGACGGAGCTCGCCCTGCGCTCTGGGGATCCCAGCCCAGGCTGTGGTCGCCAGGCCGTGGTCGGCCGTGGCTCGATGCCCTTCCGTACCCGTTTACGGCAAAAAGGGGGTTTTGGCGGTGCTTTCAGGACTCGCCTGCACCGCCGCCAGGGCAGTTTCACGGGGTGCCAACTCGGCCGAGCAGCCGCGCGCACCGGGGCGCAGCGGGCAGCGCGGGGGCGAGCGCGGGGCGGAGGCGTCCCCAGGCGACTCCGGGATTTCCCCATTTCAGTGAAGGCACCGCTCTCACCACCCGGGGCCCCTCGCCGCCCCYGCCGCGGGCGCGCCTGACCCGAGGGCGCAGGGAGCACCGCGCACCTTCCACGATCCCGAGGAGGYGCCCGGCTCGCTGGCCGCGGGGAGCCTCCTCCGAGCCGGCGCCCCCCGCGCCCCCCGCGCCCAGCCAGCCCTCCCTGTGCAAAGGGCCGTGCTCGCACCCCGGCCCTCTTCGACTTTCCTCCTGCCCTCGTCACCCTCCAGCGACCGGTCACAACCCGCTGCAAGCAAACAGCAAGTAAGCGCAGCACATCCGACTCCACAAACAACTCCGCGGCRAGCGGCGGAGCACTCAGGCAGCCATCGAGTCACGAGCACGGCAAAAAATAATGATAATTAGCAGCAGATCCTCTCCAGAGCTGGAAAAAGGCTTAACTCACAGAAGACTTCTTTGGCGCAGACCAACACGTCCAGGTCTGCCGGGGCTCAGCGCGTTCCCCCGCACAGGTCACCTTCAGCACGAGAGGGGACATGGCACGGGGGAGTCTCGGGGGGGTCTTGGCTTGGGGACCCCATCCCTACCCTAAGCAGCACGAGCTTCTCAGGCACAATTATCACCCCTGCGGTCTGCACCCCTTCTCTGGGTGTCCCGGGGGGCTCGCCCCCTCCGCACGCGGGGTGCCGCAGGGCAGGCGGCTGCAGCGCCCCGCCGTGCCCGGCGCCCACTGCCTGAGCGGCGATGCCCGCGGCGCCACGCAGTGCCACGGCGCTGGCCGGGGGGCCACGCGGGGTGCCCCGGCAGGCGGCCG
>NW_028186657.1:2297903-2310531 GCF_003343005.1 Rhea americana
GCTCTGCGCGCCCCCGGGCCGAGCAGAGCCGAGCCGAGCCGCCGGGACCGCCTGCGCCGGGCGCACCGCCTGGGAATCCCCCGCCCCGGGCTGCCCCGGCCCCGGGGTGCCTGCCCCGGGGTGCACCGACCGTGAGTCCCTTACACCGGGGGTGCACCCCCGCGCCGCCCTGCCCTGGAGGTGCACAGACTCAGGGCTCCCCGTACCGGGGGTGCTCCATCCTGGGCTGGAGGAGTGGGACCCAGGGTGCTCCTTCTCTGCCCCCCCATACTGGGAGTGCACCAACCCCAGGGCCCCGTGCTGGGGATGCTCCATTTGGGAAAGGGGGAGTGGAACCCCCGTGTTGGGGGTACTCCAGCCTGCACCAGGGCAGCAGAGCTGCCCCAGGGTGGAGGGTGCCTGGTGAACCCGTCCCAGCTCCATGACGTGAGTGGGAGAATATTCCAAATATCCCCCTGGGAGATGTCCAAGCGACCCGCCGCTGCTGCTGCAGGGCTGCCAACGYGCTGCTGTCACGGGGCCCGTGCGTGGCTGCGGCTCCTGCGGCRCAGCCCCGGCCGCGCGGGGCCGTTCCCGCGGCAGCCCGTGGGCCTGGGAGGCATTTTCCTGGGCTGAGGCTGGCTGGGATGGCACCTGTGATAGGACATCTCTGCTCCCCAAGGGAGCTGGGAAATGCCGATGCAGGAGGAGTTGGAGAAAGCAAGGAGCAGCCCCAGGTTTGCAGGGAGTCTCCTGGGGACTGGTGGGACGAGTTGCCTGCCTCCTTTCGGGTAGGTGCTGCATGACCTGCGTGAAGTTTGGTGAGTCATATCTGCTTCCTGACACCCAGCTCCCACAGTGCTGCTGGTTTACAAACCTATTAAGAGTGTCTCAGTTCTTATCTCCAAAAATGTTGGAGGGGGGGCAGGTCTCCTTCCCCAAATGAGAGTACTTATTTGTCAGGCTTAGGAGATCCTTTGATGGATGAAAGGCCGGTCGGTGCAAGGAGCTGGTCTCCACCTCTCCAGGGTTAATTAAAAACCTGGTGCAGATTTCAAAGGCTCAAGGCCTGTGTGTGGAAGCACAGAAGCACGTGCAYGTTTCTGGGCCGAATGTGCATCTGCTGGGGCTGTAGCTGTGAACAGAGGCAAATAGCCGTGTGTCCAGCTGGCATCATGTCTTCCTTGTGCTTGAAACATGCTTGAGCACGTTTGCATGTGTGTTCRTGGTAACTTCTGCTTATAGCGGGACCCGGGTCAGCCCACAGGAGCCTCCCCTCTCCCCAGCGCTGCCGGCTCCTGGGCTGTGCTGTGCCCTGTCAAATAAAAAAAAATGTTTCTATAAACCACTTTCAGCAGTTCTGACTTTCGCAGAAGAGGCGGCACCAGATGCGGTTACATCCTTCCTTYAGCCTGCAGGTTCATCCGCGGTGCTGCCTGTCAAAGCCGTCAGTCTCTGCTGCCCCGGAGGTTCCTTAATTTAGCTTTATTTTATCAATTCCTCAATTTCCCAAGTCTTTCCTGTGTGGGCTGCACAGGATGTGTCCTTGCTGAAGAGATTTCGCCTATCAGCCCTGCTTCATCTATTTCTCTCCCCTGCCCCAGTACCTCAGCAATTTACTCCCTTTGCAGGGCAGCAGTTAAGACGCCAGAGGCTCCTCCGCCCCCGCGCTGYGGTGCAAAGCCGCAGGGCTGCACGGGCCGCAGGAGCGGGACGAGCGGCCCTGACGGCTCATCCTGGTCCCCGCAGCGCGGCCCAGGAGCAGGGAGCGCGTCCTCGCCGCCGGGAAGACGCTGACCCTCGTTTCCTGCCCGTCGTGAGGGTGCCGGCGCTGCCTAAGGGGAAGGGGGAAATCGCAATGCCACGGAGCCCGGCGGCACCGCGGGCTCGGGGCGCAGCGGGCGCGGGGCCCGGCGGGAGGCTCCGCCGGGGGGAGCRCAGCCGCCCCGGCCCCGCCGGCACCAGCTCGGCCCCAGCCTCGGCCGATAACGCGGGCTGCTCGGGGGGTTCGTGCCCGGCAGCCTGGGGCCGGCGAGACATCAGCAAGCGCGGGACGGTGTTATCGCAGTTTCCCTGGGTCCCCAGTGATGATAGTGGCTGGAGATTGCTCAAGGGTTTTGCCTGGAAAAGCGATCCGGGGAAGGTTTATCTCATCCCTGGCTGAATTGCCGTAAATGGGGTAACAGCCGACCTGACGTGGAGTTATTTGGTACCAGCGTTAATTTAAAGTGTTTGCCAAGGCTTATGGATAAGAGCAGTGTTCACCCAGGCTGCGGAAGCGCCCCAGCTCCCTCTCCAGCTTTAGCTGCCAGGGACTGGTGGGGGTGGAGCGGGCGCCGGCCGACGTCGGGACCCACGACCCCTGCTCTCTTCGGGGGGGAGACCCGAACTCCCGCTGCGCCCTGGCCCCTCGCGGCGGCTTCCCCGCGGGGGCCCGCCACCCCTCACGCTGCCCCCCGGCCGTCTGGGGTGCTTACTCCCCACTGTGAGAATTTAAAATTTATTCCTGAAACGATTTGCAGGACATGAGCTTTGCCGGGTGAAAATAAGATTTACTGCAGGAAGCAGATACGTGATGYGGTCATTCTTTCTCATGTATTTCTTTTTCTCAAAACCTAGTCTTCTGACCAGAAAATAAAAGAAAAAAGGGAAAAAAAAGATTTTGCTGGAAGATTTTTGGCCAGCTCACCATGCAGGTGAGGAGCCAGTCTGCAGTGATGCTCCCCCGGCCAAGGAGGCCCTGCGGACCTCTGCATGGGTCGGGCTGGACCCGCTCCAGCCCAGACCCACGGCGGGAGGGCGGTCTGTGGTTGTGCTCTGTGGCCACGGACGGACATCGTTTGCAGTCATTTGTTTTCGTAAACGAGACATAAAGCGGTCGCTATCATTGCCGCTGGTCTTTGCTGGCTCCCTTCAATGCAAATCAAAGGCCAGGTCTGCGAGACCTCRTGACTTGGGCTTTGCATGGCGCAAGATACCTTAGAAAATCGTTTGCACAGGAGAGGATCTTGCATGTGTAGGAGCCCAAGAAAAAATTTGCAGACTCCTTTGGTTTGTACCTTGGGCTCGAGGCCCTGGGTGGTTCTGCTTTTAGGAGGAGCAGTGATTTCCAATCATGCCTGCCTCTCCCTGTGCTTTTCAAACAAAATGATGATATGGGTTAACTTGTCTTAATAGTTGTTTATTCTTTTTTTTCTTTATATGCCAATAGCAAAAGTGGAAGCAGAAGCCAGTGCTGGCGGATGGCTTGTACTCTCGCTCCCGGGGGAGCGCGGCTGCAGCAGGCGGCAGGCGGGAGCAGGGGCCCCGCGGGAACGGGGCTATTTATTCCTCGCCCTTAAGCCTCCGAGGGCTGGTAGCGCCGCAGTTGTCGCTGCGGAGCTGGGTAGCCCCCGCCGCACGCGGCCCCCTGCTCGCTCCGGCGCCCCGCGGCATGCTCCCAGCCGGCCTCGCTACTAAATAAGGGCGAGCGGCTAAAAATAGAGCTGAGCCTGGGGTCCGGAGGAGCCGCGCGCCCCGTCYGGGCCCTGGGACGTCGCGGGGCTGCAGCCCTCCTCCCGCAGGGCCTGCAGTGCTGGGGGGCCGGGGGGCCTCTCAGCACCTGCCAGCAGGGCTGCGGCATCCCTGTGCGAGGGCAGAGCCAAGCTGCGGCCAGGAGAGGCCCGCTCGGAGGCCCTAACTGCACCTCGGAGGAGATGAAAGAGTTGAGACCTGTCACGCTCATGTCCTGTGTGGCAAACTGGCCCAGCCCCTTGCAGCCCCCACCCCTTGCTCTTGGTGCCCATGAGACACGCAGAGGGTCCAGCCACAGCTTCYTGGAACGGGTCAGGAGGGTCCTTCTGCGCTGGGGCACCTGCGGGCATCTGCCAGGGGCCAGGCAGCCTGCCGGGCCGGGAAGCCGGGGACGTTCCCTTTTCGCCCTCCATCACCTCGTGCTGTCAGATGATCAATCCTCTCTTCTTGCAGGGGCGGCAGGAGCGAGCCCAGGCTTCCAACAGAAAACCCCTCACCCGTTCACCAGAATCTGGGAAAAAATCTGTATTCGTGGGTCATTCATGACTTAAAGCAGTTGCGTGGTGTCAGCTGGGCTTGCTCCRGTATGATGGGCAGCTCGGGGGAGTTCTGGATGGAAAACGGGTCCTGGAAGGGGCAAGGATGCAAGAGGAGGGCATTAAACAGCAAAGCGGTGGAGAGAGGGGTAGTGGGTAGCAGGATGTCTCTTTGTCRTTGCAGCAAACCACTGCCCGGTGTCCGGATACTTCCACGCTCCCAGGGCACACGTGGTATCATATTGAGTCACTCATTTCCTTTTCTTCTCTAGCAGCCAACTGTTCTGGGCCAAGGAGGCTGCACTGGGGTCGGAGGGGGCCAGTGCAAGTCTGTGGTGGGTGCCAAGCCCATCATAGAAAGGTTGAGATTAGAAGGGACTTCAGGAGATCATCTGGTCCACCCCCCTCTGCTCAAGCAGGGTCACCTAGAACATGATGCCAATGATCATGTCCAGCCAGCTTTTGGATATCTCTGAGGATGGAGACTCCACAACCACTCTGGGTAACCTGTTCCAGCGCTCCATCACCCTCATGRTAAAGAAGTTTTTTTCTCACTGTCAGATGGAACTTCCTGTGTTTCAGATTGTGCCCATTGCCTCTTGTCCTGTTGCTGGGCACCACTGAAAAGAATCTGGCCTCTTGACACCCTCCCTTCAAATTTAAACGCAGTGAAAAGATCCTCTTCAGCATTCTCTTCTCCAGGCTGAACAGCTCTCCCAGTTTTTCCTCTTATGAGAGATGCTCCACTCCCTTGATAATCTTAGTAGCCCTTTGCTGGGCTCTCTGCAGTATCTCCATGTCTCTCATACTGGGGAGCCCAGAACTGGACACAGTACTCCAAATGTTACCTCACCAGCACTGAGTAGAGGGGGAGGATTACCTCCCTCAACCTGCTGGCAATGCTCTTCCCAGTACAGCCCAGGATACCATTGGTCATCTTGGCTCCAAGGGCATATTGCTGGCTCATGGTATTGTCCACCAGGACTCCCAGGTCCTTCTCTGCACAGCTGCTTTCCAGCAGGTCAGCCCGAAGCCTGCACTGGGGCATGGGGTTATTCCTCCCTAGGTGCAGAACTCTGCACTTCCCTCTATTGAACCTCATGAGGTTCCTCTCYACCCAGCTCTCCAGCCTGTCCAGGTCTCTCTGAATGGCAGCATGGCCCTCAAGTGTGTCAGCCACTCCTCCCAGCTTGGTATCACCAGCAAATGTGCTGGGGGTGTACTTTGTCCCTTCATCCAGGGCATTGAGGAATAAGTTGAACAACCCTGAACCCAGTTTTGACMCCTKGGGACACTGCTAGCTACAGGCTGCCAGTAGACTTTGTACCACYGAGCACAACCCTCTGAGCTCTGCCTTTCAGCCAGTTCTCCTCACTGCTCATCTAGCCCACACTTCCTGAGCTTACCTATGGGGATGTTATGGGAGACAGTGTCAAAAGCCTTGCTGAAGTCAAGGTGGACAACATCTACTGCTGTTTCTTCATCTACCCAGCCAGTCATGCCAYCCAAGAAGACTATCAGGTTTGTTAAGYATGATTTCCCCTTGGTGAATCCATGCTGACTACTCCTGATCACCTTCTTATCCTTCACATGCATGGAGATGGCATCCAGCATGAGCTGCTCCATCACCTTTCCAGGGATTGAGGTTAGACTGCCTGCCTGTGGTTCCCTGGGTTCTCCTTCTTGCCCTTTTGAAGATCTTGCACATGTTGTGGCCACTGCAGCTGGCCTGTGTGGGACAGGCGGCTGCTGGGGCGGGAGACAGGCTGCTGGAGCCGCTGGCCTGGCCAGAGCGTTGGCACAGAGGGAGGGGGCCCGGCCAGGCTGGGCAGCGGGTGCATCCCGGCTGGGCATCCCGTGCTGGCCTCCCTTCCCTGGTGGCCCTGCCATGCCGGCAGAGGGCAGGTCCGGGTGCCTGGGAAGATGCCGCTTCCCGTCCCAGCTTCCCTGCAACTCCAGTCCTGCGCTTGGTGGAAAAAAAAAAAGGGGGGGGGGGGAGGAAGGGAAAATCTCTGAGCAAATGCAAGCGGAGGGAGGGGAATCGCGGGTGGGCTGGGCAAGGAGCTGGCAGGGTGCATCCCCGCTGCACCCGGCGTCCTGGGCCTTCCCTGCCGACCGCGCGGCGAGTCCGGACGCGGCGGGCGCCGCGGCTCAGCCCTGCCCGGGAGGCGAGCGCCGGCCTCGCTGCCCCCGCGCTTCGCCTCTCCCGTCCCGGCTCCCGCAGCTTTCGCTGCAGCTGCTTTGCGCCGCCCAGGCCGCGCTCGCCCGCCGCCGCCGCCGCCGCCATGCGAGCCGCGCTGCTGGCGCTCTGCGCCCTGCAGCTGTGCCCAGCTGTGCTCGGCGGGCCGGGGCGCCCGCAGGTCGTGGTGGAGCGGAGCGGGGCCAGGAAGCTGAGGAAGGTAGGAGGTTGCAGACCCTTTCCCTCCGCTTTGGTTTCCGTGGGGAGCAGCACGAGCGGGGCTGACGGCCCCGAAGCGGGGTTGCACCGCGGTGCCGCGGGGCTCTGTCGGCGCCGGTCCGGTGGCCGGTGCGGAGGGGAGCGGGGCGCTTCATGGAGCGAGCCCGCAGCGGCCGAGCGACATAGCCCTGCAGGAAAAGCTTTCCCGGTCCCGCCGGGCTTTGCAAGAGGTCAGAAGCGATTTCTGCCCAGCCTGGGACGAAGGGCTGATCCACGCTGCGCGTCTGCCGCCGGGGTGCTGGGGGAGCAAGGACCGAGTTAATCGCGGTGGGTGGCTGGGATCAGGGCTGGAGATGCCTCCTTTGGAGCTCAGTCTTGCCTCCTTTCCTGGCAGAAAGGAATTTCAGCTTGGACAAGCACTTCACTGAAATGCTGAGCTCGAAGTGCAGCGTCCCAGCAGGTCTGGTTTTATTCAGCTCATCTGCGTTTTCCAGACCAGCAGCTCCCACCGCCGCCTTGCTCCCACGCGTAGTGCTGGGTCAGATGAGTCAATGCACACTGATTAGGAGACACACAGCAAACACCCTTGCAGCTCTGGTGGGCGCGAGGATCTCCGCTTGACTTTCGGCTAGCATGGAGTATCCCTTTCCTCCCGGGAAAGCTGACGTTGGCGGGAAGGGGAAGCCTGGCCAGGGAGGCTGAGAGTGGCTCGGCGAGGCTGCAGGAGGCTCTGTGCCACCCCCAGCTCGGCACAGCTGCACGGGCACGCCGGCAAGGAAAGTGAGATCGCCGGGCTGGTTCAGCCCGACCTGCTCTGGGAGGGCAGCCCGGAGCTTCCTCTCGGCTCATCCCGCCTCCGCCGCTGGGGAAATACCTGCAATTAGGCTGGTGCCTGGCGAGGGAGGCGCAGGAGCTCGGCTCTCACCGCGAGACGTGCCAGCTCACCGCCGGCTACGCGCTGGCAGTCTTGCTGCTCAGCCCCACGTTTCTGTTCTTCTTTAGGAGCTTTAAATATTGCTTCTGCTTTAGCTGCTTCCACCTAGCCGCGAGGTTCTCAGAGCAGAGACTCCCCCAAAGCCCGGCGAGCGGCCCCTCGCCTCCGTCTGGGAGAGCCGGGCCGCGGCGCTGGAGCCCGGCGGCGCCCGGCTGCTCCGTGCCTCGCTTCGGGCGCTGCAGCCAGCCGCGGTCAGGTGCTGGGTTTTCACCATCCCACAGGACGAAACTGTTTTCCAGGCTCATCCAGACGGTCATTAAACCGGTTGAACTGCAGAGCTTGGGGGTGTCAGAGGTATCGACCGTGCGAGTGAGTCAGGCTCGTCTGGCTCYGCTGGGCAGCCGGCGGCACGGGAACGCCGAGCGGCTTTGGAAGTGCAAGGCCCAGGCGCGGTCCCYGCGCCCGCGCAGGACCAGGGCGCCGAGCGAACAAGCCGGGCCGGTTGTTTCTCCCTGCAGGGAGCTTTTCATGTCAGGCTGGTTCGGGCTCAGTTCAGAGGCTCCAGGAGTACGGGCAACCTCCCCGAGGAGAGCAGCAGCCCCCGTGCAGCRCGGCCGCTGCTGCCCCTGCCCCGGCTGTTGCTCCTGTGCCTCTGGTTTCACAGGCGTAGCGCTGTTTTGTTTAAGTTGCCTTCAAAATGAATTTTCACCTTCTGTGCATGCGAAGTGTTTCAAGTATGGCCTAAGAGATGGTTTGGAAATTGCAGCCAGGGAATGCTCATTAAAAAGGATAGAAAAGAGTTTCGTTATGATTATTTTCTGAGGTTTCTMAAATGCCTTTGGACTTGTGGACTGGGAAGTCTAATAAGCAGGTGAAGCATTTCTTTGGCAAGGGGGGCCTGAGGCTCCGTTGCGCTGGGTTTGCGAGCAGCCCCCTGTGGCAGTGTGGGCTCAGGGTGTCCTGCAGCCCCCGAGCACCGCCTGAGGTCCATCCCGGTCACAGCGCCTTGGGGATGCGGGGCCAGCACCCCAGGGCCACRCTCTCTGAGTCGGGGTCCTGTCCCTCGACACCGCAGGTTGGAGGCTTTTCCTGGGAGAACTGCGGCGACGGGAAGGACCCCGTGGTGCTGCAGAGCCTCTCCGTGGCGCCGGACCCCATCACCATCCCGGGGACCCTGCGGATCAGCGCCGCCGTGACYGGTACCAAGGCCCTGACCTCCCCGCTGAAGGTAGGTGCCAGGGATGCATGGGGCTGAGGTGCCGCCACGAGCCCGGCCGACAGGCGCAGGAACGAGCAGCCCTTGGAGGAATTGGGCGCATGGAGAGGGTGCTGCGGGAGAAGGGGAGGAGGGGGCATGTGGGGGGCCGGGGGGAAAGACAAACCTGTGGGAAGAGAGGAACCAAAAGCGGAGAGGGGAAGTAGGCGGCTGGAAGCAGAGGCGCGTGATGGCCCTGCAAACGCCCGGGGGCAGCGGGAGCGCAGCTCCCCCCTCGGATCGCAAAGCTCCCCGCGAGGGCTGGGCTCGTCGCCCGGCTCGGCCCGCGCCCCGGGCCCTGCGCTGGCAGCGCCGGGCTCTGCCGGSTGCTCGGGGCCGGCTCGTTGCAGCCTGGTGCGGGGCACTGCGGCGGGACCAGAGATGCGAGCTGGTGCCTCTTGCAGTGCGGCAGGAGGTCGCCCRGCCGGCACCTTCGGTGCTCGGAGCTGTAAAGACTCTGGGGAAAACCACATCATTTTTGAGAACAGGGGAGGGGAAGCTCCGTCTCTGCGGAGCTGTGCTGGATGAGACACTCCAGCCCTCAGGGAGGTCCTGCGTGTTGTTTCGTCCTGCGTTTCCTGCCGTGAACTAGCCCATCAGCTTGCAGACAGGCTGGTTCTGAGCTCAGTTGTGCTGGTGCAAATCTGCAGTCACCCCGCTGCCCACAGTGACCCACGGCGCAGGCCCCAAGCCGGACAATCTGCAGTCTAAGCCCCGAAACGGAGGGAGAGGGTGGGATGCGGCAGAGGAGCCGCGGGGCRCCGGCGCCTGCGGGCTGCACCGGTGTCCGACCCCCTTTCTTCCAGGCGGTCGTGGTCGTGGAGAAGGCGCTGGGCGAGCTCTGGATCCAGCTGCCCTGCATCGACCAGCTGGGCAGCTGCACCTACAGCGACGTCTGCAGCATCCTGGACGAGCTCATCCCTCCGGGGACGACGTGCCCGGAGCCGCTGCTCACCTACGGCATCCCTTGCCACTGCCCTTTCAAAGCGGTACGCTCAGCGCCGAGCTGCCTTGGCCGTGCCCTGCACCGGGGACACCGGGGACMCCGGGGACACCGGGGCGGGGGGGAATTTTGGCCCGGGCCACCGCCGACGTCTTGCCCTACGCCTTCCCTCTCTCCGCAGGGCTCCTACTCTCTGCCGGCCAGTGACTTCCTGCTGCCCGACGTCGAGCTGCCCTCCTGGATGACCAACGGCAACTACCGYGTGCGGGCAGCCGTCAGCAACAACGGGCAGGAGCTCGCCTGCGTCAAGCTGGCCTTCTCCCTGCAGGCGCAGTGAGGGGCCGGGGGCCGCCCCCCCGCGGCACCCCGCGGCTGGCCCCTGCGGCACGCGCCCCGGCCCCCGCTCGCCCCGCTGCCCTTTCCGCTCGGGCCCCCCCCCTTGGCCCTCCTCCTGCTGACGTCGACGTGCAAGGCAAGCGGAGAGGGAGGCTTTTGGTGGGCTGGCGAGGTGCCGGTCCCGGGACGCGTCCCCGATTCCTGCTGCTTCATGTTCCCCCCCCATCCTGGTGAACAGGGAAAGGCCCCCAGCTGCCCCGCTCTACCCCAGATCCCATCACCAGCATCCCCTGCCTGGGACAAAGCTCTCTTCAAGCACACTCCAGCCTTTCGGAGGGGACCGGGTCTGGGGGGTACTTATTTTTTATCAGTTTTCCATTTCTTTTTTCTTAATCTCCTCAGGGGAATTTTAGACAAAAGCATTCCAGAAAAAAGCAATTCGTTTTTCTTGAAATAAGAAAGGAGGGAGTGTTTGGAGAGGAAGTGAGATTTGGCTGGGGGCTGCCTCATGTCCCAGCCCCCCAGGCAGGCTGGAGKGTGCAGGATTAGCTGCAAGGGTGTCCCCTGCTCACCCCCACCTCCTCCAGCTGGCCCACGATGGGGCAGTCTTGGAGAAATGTCCACGGGAGACTCGTCCCCGTTACGGCAGCTCCGGGTCCTCTTTTGGCAAACCACCCTCCTGTGCGGTGCATGGAGCTGGCTCTRGAGACGCCCCTGCTGCGAGGACATCCTGCCTGGTTGGTCTGCGAAAAAAGCTGCAAGAGAGAAAGAACTAAAAACTTGCAACCCCCAAGCAGACATTCTTGCTCACAGGGGACCAGATGACTCACGCTGCTCTTCAAGGGGAGGAGAGGAGCCTTAGTGCTCGGCGGCTCCCGCGCTGCGCAGCGCACGGGTATGACACGCAGCTGGGGCGCAGCCTCAGCAAGGACGCTTCCTCCTCATCTCATTTTCAAACCCTAATTCCGGCAAGGGTGAATGTTTAACCATGGCCTTTGAAGAGTTGTTTCTCAAATGCGCTTGCACGCTCCAACGCATGTGCTTGCAGTGGGCAAGATGTGCAGCCTGTCTGATACTGCAGCAAGCAAATGGGCTAAACGAGCGGTTTTTGCAGGCTGGGGTTGGCGTGCCACAAAAGACAGTTTAGGGCCTACTCCGAGAGCTTTGCCGGGAAGCTGCCCAGATCTGCCCCAGCAGGCGTTTCTGTATTGCTCCCCCTTGACAGCAGTGAGTGAATCTTGTTTCCCATGGCATCCAGTCTCTTGGCTGGGGAAGGCCAACCGCTATCTCCATCCCCTCATCTGACTGGGTGGACGTCCACCACGTGGCCAAAACACCGGCACCCATCACCTGGCAAACGCGTGGGTGGCGACGTGGCAGGCGTGTGTGCGCGTTGGGTTGCCCCCCCGTGCGTCCAGCCAGTCCTCGCCGGGGCTACGCAGAGCTCTCTCCATAACCATGAAGCACAGGTCGCTGGTCCCTGCTGCTGCAGAGCACACCGAACAACAGCACGGGGCAGAGCAGTGCCCTCCGCGGCCGCCCCACGCTCCTGCCGCACGCGTCCGTTGCGGTGCACTGCAGCGTCACCCAGGGTGCGCRGCGGACGCGACGGGAAGGGCGGCCAGCGCAGGCTGCACACGCGGCAGGTTTCCCTCCAGGGCTCGTCCCATCCCAGCACTCGGAGGGGTCGGCTGTGAACTGGGGGTGGACCTTGAGGAACAGCAGCCTGCTTGGGTGGCCTGCGGCCACAGCCCAGCTCCTCCCGTTTGGCTGCTGAGCCTCTGATCACCTTATTTAGCATTTCCGTAGGGCTGGTCTTCCTCCGAGCACTTTATATGCCTTAATTCCTGTACGGCTGCCTCGGCATACAGCAGAGCCCAGGCTACGGGGGCTCTGCAAGGCAGACTTCCTCCCAATACCTTTCTGCACCCTGAGCTCACTTCATTTCATAGGGCCACTGCCTTTGGCTTGGATTTGTTTTGCCTAGAGAAGTGCTAACCAACTCACCTGCTTCCTGCTGCTTTGCTGCTCAGCACGCACGCCAAGAAGGCACCCTCCTTTCGGGCAGTTACTGCAGGTTCTTAATAAATCTTTTTACCTGAAAGTGGAGTTGATGTCTCTTTAGCACTTAGAGTGCACTGGGGAGCCAGATTTACTTTTGTTGAGATAGTGGTGATGTAGTTTTGAGCTGGTGGAAACAAAAGTGGGTGGTGGTGTCAGAACTGATCACAAGCAGCCCGGAGCTGGCTCTCTATGCAAGGCTTGCAGCGGAGATCTGCACACGCTCCCCTTGCAGTACAGCACCATGCAGCCAAAAAGCACAACCTTGCAATGGTTTGCTGCTCTCTCCTTGCGCAGTCTTAATCATTTGTCCCGCTAGCCATCTCCCTGCCACATGCTGACTCTCCTTGCTCTGCAGACCCTGGCCTGCAGGAACTGCCCCACCATGAGGGCTTTCCTTGCTGCCCCACACGTGGGGGGGACTCAGGGTGCACCGAGTGAAGCAGGATGTGCATGGGCAAGACGTGCCCGGCCAGCGGTACCACGACGCTGAGCAGTCCCTGCTCCTCCGTGGGCCCTGGTGCATGAGGGGGAAGCATGGGCTGGGGCTGCTCCCTGCAGCAGGCGCTGGCCCCGCGTGGGGCTCCCTGCACCCCTAGGGGCTGCAAAGCGCACCCCAGGCTTTGCAAAAGCGGCCCCCAGCTCTGCAGCACCGACCTCTGCAGCAGTAACG
>NW_028186657.1:2311015-2319626 GCF_003343005.1 Rhea americana
CTGCCTGGGGGTGCCGGCAGGCTGCGTGGGCGCCCCGGGGGTGCTGACCCCCCCCCCGGGGCTGCCTGGGGGTGCCGGCAGGCTGCATGGGTGAAGGGGGTCCGCGGGAGATGCTTGCAGCCTATAGGGGGGCCCAGGAGTGCCTGGTGGTGCTGTTTGCATGGGTGTTCAGGAGTGCATGAGCTGCTGGTGCTTCGCATGGGTGCGGGGGGGGGTGCCTGGGAGTGCTGGGGAGGGGCAGGACTGTGCTGGCAGCCCATAGGGGTGCAGGGGGACACCAGCAGTACACACAGGCTGCACGGGGGGTGCACAAGGGTGTGTTAGCAGCCCACCTGGATGTCCAGGGCATGGATGGGTGTAGGGGCAGGCCGACAGCTTGCCCAGAGCCCACGTGGGTGCAGGAGGAGTGCCTGGAGCCTGTGTGGATGCCCAGGGGTGCATATGRGTGCTGGTAGGCTGCATGGGTGCAGGGGTATGGAGAGGTGCTGGCAGCCTGGGTGGATGCCGAGGGGTGCCAGGTGGTGCTGGCAGCCTGCACGCAGGGTGCAGGGCAGTCCGTGTGGGTGCATCAGAGTGTCCCTGGGTGCTGTGTAGCGTGTGAGGGTGCAGCCAGCCTGCCCTGGCCTGCATGGGGGCGTGAGGAGCCCTACGCTGTGCCGCGGGGGCATGCGAGTTGGAGGGTGCTGGGGCTCATGCTGTGCGGGGTGTGGGACACATGGCACCGCAGCGCCTGTCGGAGAGGAAGACGCAAGATGCTCAGGGAGGCTTGTGCTGAGCAGCAGTCCCTAGGGAGAGGTGGGAACGGAGGGCCTGGCCGTGCCATGAAACAGTGGAAAGGCRTGACTGTGCCAGTGGTGCGGGCTGCAGGAGCTCMTGGTATCGCAGGGYGGAGAGAGCTGCTCCGCAGGCTGGYGCTGGGGGAGCGGGACTGGCGAGAGAGCCAGCGCTTTAGAAATAAAGACTTAAACATACATGACAGCAAGCGGTGACAAATTTCTTGTGCAATTCCTTTAGCAAAGGCTCTTCCAAAGGACTGTTATCTCTTCTGTATGTGGCCCCCACTCAGATGGAGAGAGCTGTCAGGGTGCTTGACAAGTTGCATCATGCTTTTAATTTCTGGGATGGGGCTGTGACTCTAAAGGACAAATTGTTGTAAGCATGTACACTTATGCTTCCCTGGGCGTTTCACTTGCAGCAGTGAAATTGTCTTGTGCATAGGAAAAATTACACATGAAAGCGGCCTTAGAGTCAGGGATACAGTGGGAACCAAGTGTGGATGTTCCTGTCTTTGCTCTTTGTAAATGATGAGGAAATTATTTAGTGGGTTTTGCTTTGGTTTGAAATGTTCACTGTGTGGAGGAGATAAGTTTTGCAGCTTCTTGTTGACTGCGGAGGATCTGAGTGCTCGCTCCCYGCTGCTATGCAACCTTTAATCCAGAAACAAAGCAGGCAAGTCACGATGATCAAATTTCCCTGGGTCTTCAAAGCAAAAAGCAGCCAGGCCTGCTTGGAGGAAAAAAAATTGAGGGAAATGATCAAGAGGACTCATGTAACAGCGTTGTGTTTTATCTGGAGAACATYGCTGTGGAGTACTCCAAGGAGCGTGCCGAGTGCCCAGCCCCGCCGTGGGCTGGGGGGGGAGGAGGTGGCACAGCTGCCGCTGTGCAGTCACTCGCCCCCGAGCGCTTGCTTGAGCCGCCCTCGCCCTCRTTCCCTGGGCTGATGGCTGCTTTTGTTATTAATGAGACACGCCACCAATTTCCTGGCAAAAAGGGGTACTTAAGCTTCCTTGCTGTGGAAGGAATCGGTGGTTTATGTGAACATGGCTGTACGGTGCGTGGTGGAGGGAAGGATTTTGGGAAGGCGAGTGGGGAGAGACGGGCTGAGCCCGGCCTGCAGCAGCGGCGCTTTCCCGGCAGGACCCTGCCTCGGTGGCCTGACCTGCTCCGCTCGGCCTGGGAGGGGGCTCTCCCCGTGCGGAAGGGGTTAGGTGGAGTTACTTGGGTAGGGRGTCTCCGAGCCCGCCCCGAACTGCCGCCTCAAAAGCCCTTCCTTGCCCACCGCTGGTGCTTGGCGCGTTGCTTTGCGCCGCTGCTGCGCCCCGGCAGGCCCAGCCCGTCACTCGTGRCGAAGCGCTTTGAAGCCGCCTTGTGTAAACTAAAGCCGCGGCCCTTCCAGGTCCCTGCGCGGCTGGATCACCTTGAATGCAGCCGAGCTTGTTCAGGGCACGATCGTGCGGCCAGGCTGTGAGCTACAAGGTTACGCCGGAGTGATTTATGTGCTGACATTAGCCTGAGCGCGCCTCGCAGCATCGCTGCTCGCCGCCTCCCGCGYGCTGTTATGCGCAGCGCAAGCCTCGCCCGGCTGTCTGCGTCGGGGCTAGCCGTTGCCGCAGGAAATAAAGCGGCATTGCTGGGTGTTGCTACCGCCTGTTCCTAACCGCTCTGGAGCGGTGCAGCTCCCGGGCTGCTCAGCTTCTGGAGCAAGCGTCAGGTCTGGGCTGAGCTCTGTTGCCCCCAGCTTGGCTTTGGTGGCAGGGCTGGACCTCACGGACCACTGCGGCTACTCGCTTTGTTRCACGTAGTGTCCGGGTTGGAGTGGTGGTGTGGGAGGACCGAGTCCGACTGTGCATGTGGATTGCCTGTGGCTGGCCAGGGTTTGGGGATGGAGCAGATCTGGAGGGCCTGCGCTGAACTTGCCCCACCCTGGCAAACGTGTGGGTCCCCCTTGGCGGGGCCRCGACGTTGCTCCTGTTATTTGGAGTCGAGCAAATCTGGACTGCCGTTGCTCTCTGATAAATCAGTCTGGTGTTGGGTGCGTGGCCATCGTCAGACTGCTTCGGGAAGCTGGYGTTGAAGCGGGGGTCAGACCTGAGGCTGTGGGGTGGTGGGGGGTGGACAGACGTCGCAGCGCAGCGAGGGCTGCAGCTCTGCAGCAGCTGACGCCAGTCCCTCTCGGGGCTGCTGCCTCCGTGTCCTGCTCGCTGGGTGTTGCGCCAGCGCTGGTGCTCGCGTGACCTGGTGGGGAGCATGTGGAGCTGTGTGGCAGGAAACGAGCCCATCTGTGGTAGCAGCGTTTCTCTGCTGCTTCCGTCTGCCCGGGGGCCAGGTCTCCAGCAGGGGAAGGAAGGGAWGGGGCCAGGCCTGGGAAGGTGACATCCAAGAGGGGCCTGGGAGGTGACATCCAGGGAGCTGACAGCCTGGGTGGTGGCATCCCAGAGGAGCCTGGAGGCAGGTTGCCTGTCCCAAGGCTTTGGCGGAGGGCTGTCCCTGCACAGGGCAGCCAGCAGATGCTGCTCGTTAGCTGTCCGTCCTGTYCTACCTGGTGACGAAGCGGTCCCCAACACCCTCCTCTGGGAGCATCCCTCTGAAGCTGGGGCAGGCGTGGGGCAGTGGCAGCGAGAGCTGCTGCGAGCCGGCAGCGGCTGCGGAGGGACGAGTCCTGTGGCCGAGGGAAGAAGTCACGCGGGAAGTCTGGAGCAGGGCTGAGCTCGCGAGGCGGTGGGAGGTGCTGGGGAGGGGAGGCAGCACGGGCCTTCGCTCTGGCCACGAGTTGTGGCTTGYGTGTGGGGACGAGCAGGACTCTGGTAAGCCGGAGGGATGATYGATAGTTTTGTTTTTTTAATAGAACAGTTTTTTGCAAGCTCTCCCTGCCGAAAGGATGTGGCAAAGGCTGTGCGCGCCCTTCCCTGAAGCGCTCTCCGAAGCCTGTTGAGATAGTTCTGCTGCCTCTTCTGCTCCGTGCTGGTGAACGTGGTGTGCCTGTCGGCTGTCTCCGTGCCGGGAAGGGGCGGCCGGGCCGGGAGGGCCCCCGCGGGAGGGGGCTGGGCTGCAGCGGGGCCTCCAAGGCGTTGGGCWGAGCATGGGGAAGGAAATCGGGGCTTCTCGGTCGCGTAGCTGGGGAATGCCGGGAGAGGGATGTGTGTGTCCATGGGCACTTCTCAACACCTGGAAGCTCTGCTCTGCCCGGCGCGCCCCCTCCCTGCCCGTCTGGCATGTCCCATGTGTAATGTCTGTGGGCTGAGGATTTAGGACGAGCCTTTGAGTCAGCGGCAGAGCCTAGGGCAGGGCTGGGAGATGAACCTGAGTTTCTAGATTTTGAACTCCCTGTTGCACCCACAGCCCTTGTCCTCCCCTTCCGCCTTTCGAGCAGTCTCCTTCCCTATTTTGCCCCTTGCCTTTGGGCTGCTCGCTGGCGACCCTGCGTTTGCTGGAGAGCCCATGCTTCCCGGGGGTGGCTGCTGCTGGGGGTGGAGCAGTGCAGCTCTCGCAGGACTAGCAAAATCCAGAAGGATTAATCAGTAACTAAACTGCTTCCCTGTGGGTACCTCTGCAAAAAGGGGAGAAGATCTCAGCCCCGGGCTGGTACCGTCCGCAGGGCTGCGAGGGGCTCTCGCCCRGCAGCAARGCTGCCGCGATGTCTGCGGCGGCACGGCCGCCYGCTCCTTGGACAGCGCGGCTCCAARCCCTGTTCCCTCCCTTTAGTTTTTCCCCTGCTGCCCTTCCGTTTGCCTGCTTTGCTGATGTGCTGTTCGAAGCCGAAGCAAGCACTTCCTTTGTGAGGGGTGGCTGGCAGGGTGTGCAAAAGCAGTGGGAGCTGTCTAGGGTTAATCGGGGAATTAATTAATAATTAATGCTTTTTAGCTTAAGTTGAGAAGCAGGAGACTTCTGCCTTTCGTGGATGCTMGCAGTGGCGCTCCTGGCTTGTAGGATTACTCTGGGTGTTTTTCTGGAATAAGAGCACTAAATTTGTTGAGCTTCGAAGGCCCCTGGGCAATTCTGTGACTCTGCATCCTTTGGTGGCCTGTTGTCAGCGTGTGGACTATGCTGCAGTTCATGGGCATCAGAAACCTTTGCTCTACTTATTTAAAAGAAAAAAAAGAAATGAAACCCACTAGGAAACTTGCTGCAGGGCAAAGTTGCCCTTGATAAAAATCTCTGCAGGGTCGTTAAGAGTGGCTTCTCTTTCACAGCCATCCTCTTGGCAGCCCCAATTCGGAGCATGGGTGTCGGGGACCCCCGGAGGCACCGTTCTGTCCCTGCCCGCTGTGTTCRGCCCTGTGTGCTTTCAGGGAGGGAGCACGTGTCCATCGCGTAGTTGAAGTGGGCAAGGGGCTTGTGTCCAGGTGGGTGTTCCTGCTGGTTTCCAAKTTCATCCCACGTGGGCGTGTCAGAAATGGGGGCATGAGCCTGCAGAAGGAGCCAGAGGGAACATGCCGTGGGCCTTTGACCTCAGGAGACACCAGCTCTGTGATTGCTTGGGCGGGCAGGGAGTGCGTGCTGTATAAAAGCCCTCGAGGAGAGCTTGCTGCGGCAGCGCGAGCTGGGCTCTCCTGATGGCTGCTCCCAAGGAGGCTGAGGTGGGGGGCACAGAGCTAGGTGTCACCGCCAGCCCTGACACAGCTCCCTCCCCAGGTACCATGTCCACCCGGCGGCTCCGCAGCGAGGACTACAATGACTACAGCTCCACAGATGTCACACCAGAAGGGAGCCCACCTGAGGGCATGAATGGTTTTGCCCATCCCGAGTCCTACCAGCGCTTYGGGGAGACCAATGGGACAACGTGAGTGCCTTTTCCATCCCTACTGGACCAATGGCTTGTGCGGCTCGTGGAGGGGGTGGACAGGAGAAGTAGGTGRTGATGACAGCACTGTGCTGCCATGACGTGTGCTGGAGGGTGGTGGAGAGCTATGTTCATACGGGGAATCCCTCCATGGGAGCTGAGCTGTGGCCCTGCCTTTGCAGGGACAAGCGTCCAGCCTGCAAGCGCGTGTCACGGGGGCAGAGATGTGCTCTGTAGTGGGGCTGCCCTGGCTTGGCACTGCTTCCCAATAAAGCCTGGCTCACAGGCGGCAGGAGGTGTTTTAGATGCTTTCCCCAATATCCCCCTGCTCTAGTCATGTTTGTGGAGTGGTGGAAAGCAGGCAATGTGCCCAGCTTCAGAAGATGCCTGGGCTTATTGCAGTCATGGCCTGGGGGCTTCCTTGCTCCTGATTCAAACAGAAGACCAGACCAGGCTTACTTGACATCAAAACTGTACTGGCTAATAAAATTTGAGGCCTCTTTGTCCCTGCTGGGTAGGACAGCATCTGTTGAGCATTACCAGAGGATGCTGATGTCTCTGCTCTAAGGAGGCTTGATGATTTGGCCCATTTGATCCAGGGAGTTTCTGATCATGCAGCCATGTGGCGCTGAGCTGAGCTCATGTTGGAGTTTGCCTGGAAGCAGGTTCAGTAAGTACCCAGCCAAAAGCTGTTTGCTTAGTCTTTGCCTCCAGTTCTCCTTGGCTCCTACGCAGAGCCCAACTGAATTCAGTGAAGGTGGTCTTGGCCTCTGGATGTGTTTGCCACAGCTGTGTATAGACAGGAACTGGGTGATCTGGGCATGGGCTCCTGCCAATGCTTGTGGTGATCTGCATTTCTTCCTTTCTCAGATGGTACCAGACCTTGATCCACCTCTTGAAGGGGAATATCGGCACAGGCCTGCTGGGGCTGCCTCTGGCTCTGAAGAACGCTGGCATCTTGGTAAGGCGTCCAGCTTGTGCTGGGCCAGTGTGCGCCGCCAATGTTACAGCTCATCTCTCCACTGAGATGCCTTTTGGAGCTCATTGGCTTGCAAGCGTTCACACCTTGGACTCTTACTTGTCTTGTTTCCTGCTATGGCTGTGCTGGTTGCTCCTATATCATGGTAGCTGGTGTAGATAAGTTTAGCACATGAGACTGCTGTGGTTTCCTCTGCTTGGGGTCAAGCAGGATGCTGGGCTCGTTCTTCTACATTGAGCTGGGTATTGCCTTGTGGCTCCTGCGGTGTCGACCCCTTTCTTGCTGACAGCAGAATGGTCTGTACTGCGCTCAGATGGCATYTCCTCTACCTGGTCCCGTGGGTGGCAGGTTTCACCTTGGTACGTCCCCAACCTGTGTGCTGAGCACACTGTGTGACCTCCACAGCTCCCAGGATTTGAGCACACACATAACAAGCTCTGCAAAGTGAGAACACACTGTGTTTCCCTCGGTATGGTTTCACCTGGGCTGAGCCAGCCTCGCAGGTCTGAATTTTGGCCAAGATTCATGGATGTGATGCAGCCTTGCTGTCTGAGGGCTGAGACTGCACTCGGCAGACAAACATAGCAGCCTCAGGACACTGTCACTTCTTTCTTCTCCTTCTGTCATGGTGCTCAGCTCCTCAGTGGCTGCAGCATGCCCCAGTGCTGGCTTGGCTATGTAAGAAAGTAGTGGCTCACTGCTCTTCCCTGATATTTTTTGCTTAGGAGTGTAGCATTGTTCAGATTAAAAAAGAAAGTTCCTTCCTCTGACCAGACTGTGACCTCCTCCCTGGCACCTGTACAATAATGAAGTGCAAGATGGAAAGTTTAAAAAGCAATCATTAAAATGCTTTGCTATGGCTAAACTGCCCCAGCTTGCTTATTTTGCATCATTCCTGCCAAATTCAAGACTCTTCTGTAGGAATTGTTTGGTACTGGGGTGGGCTGGTTCCTGGGGAGAAGCACTGGAGCTCCTCTTAGCCCTGCAGTGGCATTTCTAGAGATTAGACTTTTCTGGGCTCAGGTACTAAGTTGTTTGGTTTTGTTTGCAAGTAAAACCCATCCTGCAGCTCTGGCTTTGGCCATCAGAGTGCAGCCTTCCCTCTCTCTTTCTGTGCAGTTAGGGCCTCTGAGTCTATTTGTGATGGGAGTCGTTGCTGTGCACTGYATGAGCATCCTGGTGAAATGTGCTCATCACTTCTGCTACAGGTAAGGAGCAGCTGTAGTACGYGGCACTGCTCCCTGATCCCCGTGCCATGCCTGGAGCACGCTGTCACCCAGGCAGCCTGGYCCCGTGCCACGACAGACTTGCAGCRCTGAGCTGCCGCTTGTCTTCGCAYGTGCCTAGGTGCAGAGTGGCAGTGTTGAACCCTTGCGCGCACTGAAGTGGGGTTACGTTGCCCAGCTCTGGTGGAAACCCTCCTCTGCTGCATCTGTAGCAGTTCTCAGCCTCGTTTCCCAGCGGTCTGGAGACCATACGCGGCAGCGCCTGCGCTATCCTCTGCGCRGGAGAGGAGCCCAGCAGAGTCCCAGAGGGTCCCCTGTGGGCTCTGAGTGCGGGTGGGATGTCTGTAGCTGGGACTTTTCTCTCTCTGGCTCTCCAGCTTGCAGGTGGTTTCAGGGCTTCCCATCCTGTCTAAGCRCACATCTGAGGGGGTGACTGGGTGGTTCAGAAGCTCATATAATGCCTGTCCGGGATATGTGGTGAAGTGTTACAGGAGCTGCCTCTGGTGAAAGCACTCAGGAGCTGCTTCTGGGCTTTTTCACAGAAACATTTTTTCCTTTAATGTTGTTGTTTGTCTTGGAGACCAGCAAATGGGGCCAAGGTGACATCCTTTCTTTCTCCCTTCTCTGGACAGGTTCCAGAAGCAGTTTGTGGACTATGGGAATGCTGTGATGTATGGACTGGAGTCGACTCCCAGTGCTTGGCTTCGAACACATGCCATCTGGGGAAGGTACCCCTTCTCCTCTCCTTCTGGAGAGGAGGCTTGCTTTTTTTTTAAAAAAAAAAAAAAAAAAAAATCTCAGAGCTAACTAACTACAGGTCAAGCCTCTGGTCAATAGATCTGGG
>NW_028186657.1:2319652-2450372 GCF_003343005.1 Rhea americana
AAAAAAAAAAAAAAAATCTCAGAGCTAACTGCAGCTGAGATGGAAGAGCTGGCTGGTCTCCCAGGGAGTGTAACACTGAGACCTTTGACACAGTCCTGTCCTGAGAAGATCAGATTCCTACAGAACATTCCCATCCAGATGTGACTTAGGGGATGTGTCCTGTCTTTAGAGTTATGCTAAAGGAGTGAGAGAAATAAGCCTTCTCTGCCGCATAAGAAAGAAGGGGTAAATAATGTGCGCTACAATACTGGTTCATACTGGTTCATATTCTTGTTAATCAATGGGCATTGAGGTCTAACAGCTGCTTCAGGGCTGTTTCCAGCCTTACGAATATAGGCACATCAGATGCTGGAAACATCTACCTTTTCCTGTGTCTGGGGGGTGTCTTTTCCAGCTGTGGTGATGKTTCAACCCTAGACTGGAGATTATAAACCCAAGGGGGACAGTCAGGAGGGCCTTTCAACCTGGAGACTTTCCTGCTGAGGCTGATCCTAGTCCTGCCGAGGGTTTAGGAGGAGGGGAATGGGGAGCCTGAGGTCTGTGAGGTTAGATAGAGGTGAGATGCTCTTTCTGAGCATTGAAGGAAAGTGACCTGCGTCTGCTCTGGCTTGCATATCTCAGGCCTGTAGGAAAGGGACATTGCTGCAGTGTTTGAGCCTAATMTCCAGGCTCAAAGTGTGCAGGGCAGGCAAAGTCCAGTCTTATCTAGTGACCTTTCTAATAAACAATCTTTTTTTCTTCCCTAGGCGTGTAGTGGGACTCTTCCTGATCCTCACTCAGTTGGGTTTCTGCTGCGTATACTTCGTCTTTCTAGCTGACAATCTGAAACAGGTTAGACTTACCCCTTCTTTCTGTAAACAAGAGAATGACGGGGGGGGAAGAAGCCCTTGTGATTTGGGAAGGGAGTGGGAAGAAGCTTAATGCTGTTACAGCCTTGTTCTTTGRAGAAAGTCCATTTTCCGTAACTGATGTTTCTCTGGAAGGTACAACTCCTCTGCCTGATTATCCTTCTCTGAAAGAYGTAACTCCTCTGCCCAATTATTTTAGAAAATCAGTTTTCCTGTTAAGTTGGCCAGAAAGGACAGGTTTGTTCAAGAGAATCCCTGTGAGTTTCTTCTGCGTAAAGAAGCATTAGGCCCATCCGCATCCCCCAGGCAGAGCAGAAGCCAAGTGCTGTAGAAGGCAGGAAGGAATGAGGCCAACACAGTGATAGCTACTTTGATAACCTGTCCAGCTCAGTCAGTTGGTTTATTGATATTATATGTAGACAGTAATGGCTCCTGGCATCTGGCATGAACTTCTCCCCTCCCCTTTTTGGACTCATTTATGTTCCTGATTCTTGCCTCATCCCGTGGCAGTGGTTCTATAGCTTAATTACATGTTGCATGGAAAGAGCTTCCTTCTGCCAAGCATCAGTAGGAAACAAACAGAAACAGGCTTAACTTGGCCTCTGCACARCTCAAGGCCTCATAGATCAGTTCAGTGTTGTTCCCCTCCTTCCTTCTCGCCCTGTGAATTTCTGCTTCTCTTACAGGTGTAATGCAGCAGTAGTCCAGTCTCACCCTCCCTGCCCATGGCAAAAGCTTTCATCAGCCTGATCTTCCCTGTTCATTCACTGCTAGAGCTGAAGAGCTTTCACTGAATTGCTGTGGTTGGAGGAGCCCTCTCTTGAACTCTTTCTCTGCATGTTGTGATTACTTGGCTGCTGTGTTTCCCTGGCTCCAGGACTGAGCTTTTGTGAGGAGGGAGCAGGATTTGTTTACTGTCTAAACGTTAGGGAAAACCTCCTAGAAAGGAACATTCAGACTGTTAAACTTCAGGCTAGTGCTGTGCATGACGAGAGCAGAGGGGACTGATGGATCCCTCTATAATGAGGGAATGCTGCTTTTTTGGCTTGCAGAGGGCTCTTCTGATCTTGGGTGAAGCCATTCAGGGCAGTGAGCTAGCAAGTGGGCTCCCACAYAGGCTGTGTAATATGGAGGCTCACTTAGAGGTAGGTAACTGCAAAGCTTCAGAAGTGGTTTCTTGGAGACCCCTGTGGGAGTGTGGAGGTTTCTCTAAGCAGCTTCTCTTCGCATGGCTGCGATGCCAAAGAGGAGCCGCTCTGGAAGTCCGTGGGCAGAGGATGAAAGGGAAGCTCTACCTTCACTCCACAAGCATCACTGAGGAGGTTTGCTTCATCTTACCTTGTGGGATTGCTTGTAGGAGTAAACGTGTGAACACTGAGGGTTTGATGCCGAACTCTCTAAGCAAGGTGGTGTCCTGGGGGAAAGGAGCTGTGAAGTGACCCACATGCCTGCCATCAGTTGGCTGGCTTCAGAGGAAACCCTGCCTGTTCTCCGAGCAGGGCACAAGCATCATTTGTGGGTGTTGCTTTGGTGCTGGGCTGCATCTCTCGTAGTGGCCAGGAGGCAGGCGGTTTATAGGCACTGAGATCTGCTGAGATCTTCCCATGGGGCTCTCCGTGGCCTTGAGACATCCAGGGAGGTGGGTGCTGGCTAACATTTTGATGTTCCAAATGCTGGTGGAAGTGAGAAGGCTGAAAATATCCTTATATGGGTCTTGATCGTGTCCCTTAGGATCTTTCCATCTGCTGGGGTGGGGGCGAAGCACCAATTTGGGRTATTTGTAAAATCAGACAAAAGCGTTAAGGCCATCAGAGAGAGCTTCAAGGGCGGGGAAGAGGAACCAGAGCATCTTCTGTGTAAGGCAAGTTGAATTCCTGGGGGCTTGCAGCTCTTGTGTGGTCTCTTGTCACTTGGAGGARTCTTCTGTTTCCTCAGGGCAGAAAACGTGTGTTTGCAGGGACTGTTTTATTTTTGCAGCATCCTTCTCCATACTGCTCTRTGAGAAGGAGTGGGCCTGAGGCAATGGCCAGTTGGGTGCACACACACGAGGCTGGGCTGCTGCTGGTGCACTGACCCCGCTCGCAGCCTGTCCTTGCTCTTTCAAAATGGGCTTCTCTCTGCAGAGACCAYTCTTGTTGCTGGGCAGGCTTGAAAWTTGAATGTTAGCTCAGACTGCAAATTAAATTTGCAAAACTACTGGCAATCCGACCCATTTCAGACCACAGATGGGAACCTCCTTGGCCTAGATTTTTGGGTGAGGAAGGGGAGTGTAACTTGGTCAGTCTTGCGGTGCTAAAGAGTGCRTTAGCTGGGGAGCAGTGGTGCAGCCAGATCCCTGGGCAAGGTGCTGCAACACTGGGCAGAGCTTTGCTTTGGAAATTGGCTTTGAGCAAGCCACGGTGAGGCAGGCAAAGCAGAACAAGGGTTTGGGGAAAACACTGTTCTGTGAGCTATCATGTCTCCGTGCTGTSGTCTCTCGCAGATAATGATTTGTGYGCAAGCKCTGCTCTGGCACAGGACTTGCTTGGAGCAAATTAAATTCATTTGTGTGCAGCTCTTTGCTGCAGTGATCAGACGACACCTGATATCTGAACTAACTCTTACGTGGCTGGTCGTATGGGTGCTCTGAAACATGTCTGTGCCTTTGGAAGGGATGGGACACCCATCCAGCTGTTGGGGTAAATTTGCTTCTGGAGATGAAGACATGGCATGGGAGGCCTTTGGGATGGAAGAGCACAAGGGAAGTATGATTTCCTCTGGGAAGTGCAGGATTGGGGGTCAGCAGTAGATACCAGATCTCCTCATGTGGCATCTGTTCTGCAGGCCTSTGGTATAATGGTTTGGCTCCTCTGCCTGGGAAGAAGGCATTGGGCAGCTGACAGTGCATGGTTTTGAGTGCAACAAGATACAGCAAGAGGAAAGGGAACTTTAAGAAAATAGCACTTCACSTCTCTCTCCTCTCCTGTCAGCTTGCTACGTGGGCTGTGCACGCCATCCTCTGCCTTAGAGCAGGTGTGTGATGGTAGCCAGTGAGGGTGCAGAGCGCTGCTCTCGTTGCTGGGTTTGCGTGCTCAGGGAGCCTGGGCTTTGGCAGTTTTCTCATCTGAGAAGCAGTAGCTGCTCCCACATGTACTCTTTGCGAGGTCACATGCATTTGCGTAGAAACCATATGCCTYAGTGGCTTTAAAACTTGTATTGCTTTCATTTCAAACAACTCACTATGTAAATGAGCTGATGGGGTAGTAGTCTCATCTGTCGGGGATGGGCTGACAAGATCCATAGTTGTCAGACCCATGCTATGGGGTTCGTCAAGTATTCCTGTGCTTCCTCAGGTCATATCTGCAGCCAACAGTACTACCAATGACTGCAGCTCAAACAAAACTGTGGCCCTCACCCCCACGATGGACTCCCGGCTCTACATGGTTTCCCTGCTGCCTTTTGTGGTGCTGCTCACATTTATCCAGAATCTCAAGGTCCTGTCCATCTTCTCCATGCTGGCCAACGTGGCCATGCTTGGCAGCCTCGTCGTGATCTACCAGTACATCATCAGGGTATGTGTGTGGGCCAAGCCAGACTAACTTCCCTCTGTCATTTCTGTGATGCCTTGTACTTCAGCAGTCAAGTTACCCTCTACAGGAGGAGAGAACTTGGCAATAAATTCCAGGCTGAGGTGTCTGGAGACCACGGGGTTGCATGGTGTGGCATCGTGTGCGCAGTGKGAGCGCAGCCCTGGGTGCTCCCATGGGCATGATGGTTTGCCCTCTGCTTCTGTGCAACTTTCCAGACTGGCAAGGGGCTGTGACAGGGACCCATGGGAATGGGCCAGGTCCTCCGCTTCCTCCCTCTGTCTAAACTCTGTGGGCTTTTTTTCCAGGGCATTCCTGATCCCAGTGACCTGCCTCTAGCAGCAGCCTGGAAGACCTACCCGCTGTTTTTTGGCACTGCAATCTTTGCTTTTGAAGGCATTGGAGTGGTAAGTGTTGGCCTGTGGCAGCAGGGCTGACTATGCAGGAGGCTGAGGCCATGCTTGTACTTGCTGCAGTACCCGTTCGGTGTTGCAGCTGTATTTGCAGAACTCTGATGGTAGCCCAAATACTGGATGGTGCTGTTCATGTAGGCTCTGGACTGTCTTCTGGGTCAAATTTTTTTTGCTTCCATCTGAGGCTGGAGGAGCACAAGCTCTAAACCTCAGATGTTTGTTTGCTTCTTTGAAGATATCTGTATCTGGCACTAAATTGGGCTCTCCTAGGAATRTTATTGAAAGCTGCCTTTGGCTCTGCTTACTGACCTGTGAAGGAGTATTCCTGATTCTTGTTACTAGGYTGAATCGTGAAGCTGCCTAGTGGGAGGCTGAAAAGCATGACAAAAAACATGATCTATTCCTCCTCACCCTGCTAGCAAGGCAAAGTGATCTCCCTTTAGCAACCRCTTGGCTGCAGTCTGCCATGTGCTGAATTTGCATGTGCCTCTCATACAGGATGCTGTAAATAGACTGGCTGTGTCTATGAAAAAGGTGGGWGGGTGGGGTGCTTAATGCCTCACTAAAGTAGTGTCGATATTTCCGGGAGCTCCCTTCAAAGGAGAAAAAAATGTTTTTGTCTCTTAATATAAACTGACTATGTAAACATGGGGTTGGAGAATGCCAAATCTGTTATACAGAGGAGTATTTACAGAATGCTTTGCCCAGCAGTGAGGGCTCTTGCAAGCAGTGAGGCACAAATGCTCTCTTCCTAGCCCAGCTTGGAGGTGAGGAAGCAAATAAAAGCTTTTTCCTGCTTTTACCTTCTCACCACCATGTCGCTCCTTGAAATCCCTGTCACCCAAGAACACCTTTAAAAATGTTTGCCAAAATCCTGTTTCTGACAGCAAGTGCTAGTAGTACAGAGATGAGGAACTTTTCTCTGTCCTTGCCTTTCTCATTGACTGAAATCTCCCCAAGCAAACTTGATGGGAGAGGAGAAAATGTCTTAATCTGCAGCATCWGCTGTGGGAAAATAGGTAGCGCATCATGCCCGGCTTTTTGCAGAAGGCATTGCTSTGCTGCTTTGGGGTGCGGAGTGTAAAGCAGCTGAGGTGCAGGGTGGGCTGCGTCACCTCGCGATRTTGGACTCCCTGATAAGCGCAGCCCTGTGCTGTGGGAGAGAGATGGTCCCTTCTTTAAGGCAAAGGCACCTTACTGTGGACTTGCCACGTGAAGCCCGGAGAAGTCAAACTCGAACGTTAGGAGTCAGATCCCCAATATAGCGATTTTCTCTGCTCTGGGTGGCCATGGGGTCTCTGGACAACTCATGTGACTGTCCTGTTCGCCGTGTCTCTGCGCACGGGGCTGCAGTGGGGAAGCTGTGCCTGGATCCGAGGTTTCCGTTCCAGCTGCTGCTCTGCGGGCAGCCCTGCGTGACTGCAGCAGCTGGCTTCACTCACCGCTGCGTCCTGGGCTCTGTGCCCGCGCTGCGGACTGTGCCGCCTGCGGGAACAGGGGGAAACGTGCTGTTCTGTTCTCATCTTCCTCCCTGAGGTGTTGCCGCTGGAAAACAAAATGAAGAATCCCCGGCAGTTCCCGGTGATCCTCTACGTGGGGATGGCAATCGTCACAGTCTTGTACGTTAGCCTGAGCGTCCTGGGGTACCTGCGCTTCGGAGCAGAAATCCAGGCCAGCATAACACTCAACCTGCCCAACTGCTGGTGAGTCCCTGAACAGGAGCAGAGAGGCCAGGGGCATGAGGGAGGACAGTCCTCACCAAGGATGTGGAAAAGAGGGGGGTAGCCAGGGAGGTTTCCTCTTAGAAGAGCTAGCCTGGATGGATTTGGGAGTGGTGTAATGGAGGTGGGGAGGGAGCAGTGGTGTCATAGCCACTGTCCAAAGCAGCTYGTCAAGTGCTGTCTGATGTACAGGATGGAGAGGTGCTCGTTGCTGAGGTGTCTGAGCACCTGCTACTGAGCTTGGTCCTGACTCTCCAGCTTGGGAGCTGATTCTTTGTGGTTGAGCTGTTTCCTTGGGTCTCTAATGGTCCCTGCCTTAGAGATTGCTGTCCCTGTCCTTTTTTGGAGCCTTGCAGTCTTGTTTGGGGGGCTAAGCAGAKATCTGACTGGCAGTACTTGTGGTGCAAGGCCAAGAGGACTTGAACCAAACCCTGATGTGCCCTTATCAGATCAGTGAACAGCACAAAACTGTTTCTCTTGCCCAAATGAGACATACTGAAAACTAAACCCAAAGCTGGGAGCTCCCAAGTGGGAGAGTGATGTGGCATCTCACATGGGAGCTGCATTCCTGTTTGTAGCTCTGGAGCTCGGACTCCCACTCTTGGGCTCTGCGTTGTGTCTGAGTGAAGCTTTGCCTGCGGGAGCTGTTGCTGTGAGGACACCCCTTCCCTTAGGGGCCAAGTTCTGCCACTCCCCAAACCTGTCTGTCCTCTTTTAGGACCCTGCAAGGCCTCTTGTAGGGCTCCAGTCACTGGCCTGTGGGATCATAGCCCTACGGAAAGACACATGGCCTAACACTGTAAATGCTTATCCAGAGGTGTTTTTTTCTCTTCTTGTCAGGGGCTTTGCAGTAGCTGGCCAAGTTGCATGCCAGGTAACTTCTGAGATTGCAGGCTGTGGGGAAGTAAGATCTCTAGTGGGAAGCTTGCTGTTCAGGGCTTCCTTTGTGAGCTCGGCACTGTCACTTCAGATGTACGCACGCTTRTGCTAAAGGCTATGTACGTGCTATGAACCTGGGAGAAAGCAGGTCTTTCTGCTGGGTTTCCCTGTGTGATCTTAGCCAGTGCTGGTACGGCAGTGCACAGCTGCTGTGCATAGGAGGGGATGCAAGTCACTGCCTGGATGTAGCAGCCTCTTTGGTAGTCCTATTCYCTGCCCGTGCTGCTTGTGTTGGCTCCCAGCTGTCAAACTGGAAAAGCATTTGAAAATGCATGGTTAAGCTGTGGTGCTCCACATTGTTCTGGGTGCTGCTGCACATGGCTTGGAAATGCAAGTGTGTTGTGGAGGGGCTTGAATTACTCCGYAGAGCCAGTGCTCATCTTGACCTTCACTGCCTATGGAGATGTCTTATCTCCTCAGGAGCTAGTTTCAAAGGACTTGGTGGGAAGGCGGTGGAGGGCAGGAGCTAGTGAAAAGCCTGTTGGTCTCTTGTTCCATTTTATTGCAGCTTGGGCTACATTGACTGCTTGTGTGAAGTAAAGATACGGGACCTTTGGAAACTGTACTTGAGTGACAGGACAAACTCCTGCCTGAATTTTTCCTGCTCTTCATGTTGACTTTTACCTTTCTTAGCTGCCAGCACAGTGCCTGTTGATCTGTCCCTGGGAGGGTAAATGGTTGCTCATCACAGTGACTCCCATGTTCATCCCAAAGGAGGAATGCAAGCATTTCTCTAGTAGCAAATCTTATGCCTCTGAGACAAGAAGTGTGGAGGCTCTTCAGCATGCAAATGTTGAGAATTAAGGCCTCTTCCAGCTTCCTCTTCTGGGGGTATTTGGGGAAGTTGTGGACAAACCCATCTCAGTTCCTCCAACACGCTGTTTCCAGGYGTCTCTTTCGCAAGATATGGCATTGATAGGCAAGGAGGGAAGTTGGAGAGAAGCTCTGCTCCTCTGCTGAGGTGTTTGCACAAAAGCAGCTTTGTGCGCTGATGCAGAATAAGGGTTAAGATTTGATTTGATGCCACAGAGCTCCTTGGAAAGCTGGCCTGTAATAAAACAAGTTTTCAGGGTGCTACTGGGCAGCTGAGGAATGCTCTGAAGTTTAAAAGCTTCTCTTTGAAGTCACTACTGGCTTGAAACCCTGCAAGAGACCAAAGTAAGAATTTGATCTAGAAGTGTGTCCTCCCTTCCCACCCTCCAGTCTGTCCTGTCATCTGTTAGCAAGCTGCTGAGCTCTGTACAAGGTGACATGCTGCCRCTTCCCACAAATAATGCAGATTGTGACAGGACTCGTATCCTGACTGGCTACATCCCTGGAGGTCAGTCTCTGAGCTTCCAGAAGCTGACCTAATACTACTACTAACAGAATTATTATTAATAAAATTAGGTAGTTGGGTAATTATATATATAATCTTATCCTGTGCAGCTATAGGACTTCTGTTTCCATGTGGCAGAAAGTCTTGCTGCTGCTGAGAGCCCTGACTTGGTAACTCTGCTGAGACGTGAAGTACTTGCAGGTTACTGTTCTGTCGGTGAGAAGGAATATGTCTTTTGAAAAATGTGTCAGCATTATCATGAGATTTGAATCCCAACCCGCAGAGTGCAGTAAGTGTGAATCCCATCAGCTCAACAAACTACAGGTAAAATACAAGTAAAATAGCTACAGATGAGATGGGGAGAAGAGGAAATGCTGCTGCTGTTCTTATGAGTGGAAAACTGAGACAGAGAACTGAAACAATAGTTTAAATTCAGTCTGTAGAAGGATTCTGTGTTGAATGCACATCTGGGAATATCCACACTTTCCATCAAAGTACTTCTGTGGAAAAGATGTATTTTTTTTCTTATACAGAAAACAGAAGAGCCCTTTATAAGTGGCGCACAAAGAAGCTCAGGGAATGAGACAGGGCTCCCATGCTCTGCAAGCTGCCTCTGGAGAAGGAGCACCGTGGTCTCTCATGGTTCTGCAAACCAAGCACTTCAGTGTTTGTACATGTTCTTTCCTGGCAGAACATTCAACAGAGGCTATAAATATTGGACTTGGAAATGTGTTATCTGCCTTGTTAAAGTAAGAGCTGGGAAACTAAGGTTGAGCCTTTGAACACTATTCCCATTCTTGCCTTAAACCTTAAATGAGTGAAGACTTGCTCTGGAAATGAATTCTACTTTGTTCCTTCCCCCTCCCRCCCCAGCAGTAGGGCATTGCACTGCAGAAGCTGGTCATGAGGGCTGTGGGTGGGAAGTCAGGGGATTTGCCTGCAGCACAGGAAGAAGGGGAGAATTGTGGAGGAGATGCTACATCCCTCTTTAGCTGCAGCCCTTGCCTGGAGGTCTTTGGGGTCAGATTTGATGAATGTGTGAGGAATCGTTGAGATATAAGTTGACTAAGGATTTTCCCAGGCTCACTGATCTGTAACCAGAGCTTCCCAAAGAGGAGCATATGAGTTTCAAGCGCCTAGATCTAACCATGGTCTCCGAGGAAAAACTGTGCTGCTATGCAGAAACCCCTCCTCATATCTTCAGAAGGKTTGCTTAACCCTACCATCTGAAAAGTGAAGAAATGCTGTAGTGAGAGCGAACATGATTGCTTCTGTGTGACTAGTTGGAGTTATGAAATGAAAGAGCCCATGGTCAAAGAATGTGATGCTATCTCTTGCTGAAGCACCTTGAAGTACAGCTTGTAGGGGTGGCCTGGGGTGACCCTTCTGAATAAGCAGGCATTTGCTGCAGTCTACAGGGAGGTGCCACTCCAGTGTCCTGAGCGAACCTGCTTTCTCTGTGGGTCATGGCTAGGGCTTGAGCTTTTCMTCTTCTTAAGCTGAAAATGCCCTTTGTGCTTATTGTACTGTTTTTTCCTGACCTGTGCAAGATCTTGACCCAACCTTATTCTGTACTTTTTAAAATAGCATCTCTTAAACATGGACAGCCTTGGAGCACTTTATTGTTTTACAACATTTGATATTCACTTGCTTGGAAATATGACYGTAGGATATGCAAACCATGAGATAGATGGCTAAAGGCTACTGGTGCTCAAGTCAGGTACATAGTGTGCTGTGGCTGAGTGGGTGCACTCTGGACTCTGACATGAGTTCTGTCCTGTGTTTACCTATAGAATAACAGGATAATTTAGGTTGGGGATGACCTCATGAGGTCTTYAGGTCCAAACCCTCACTCAGAGCAATCCCAGCTGAAATTCTGAATATCAGTAAGGATGGAGATTCCCCCCACCTCTCTGGGCCCCTGTTCCAGTGCTTAACTACCTTTGTGGTAAAGAACTTTTCTCTTGTCTATTTAGAATTTTCCTTGCTGCAACTCTTTTCTCCATGCCTTCCCCACTGGGTAGCTGAAGACAGCAGTAACATCCCCCTTAACCTTCTCTTCTTCAGGCTGAACAAGCCCAGTTCTCTCGAGGTCTCCCTACACATCGTGTACTGCAGCACCTGACTGTCCAGATCTGCCTGGCTTACTCTGGTAGATCAATGTTTGTCTTGTCCTGGAAGTCCAAAACTGGACACAGTACTCCAGCTATAACTTCCTGAAAGCCAGATGGAGGGGAGTAATGTCTTTCCTTAACCTGCTGGCTACACTTCTGCTAAAATAGGCTGATGCATGATAAACCAAATTGCTGCAAAGTCATTCTGCTGACCTGTGTTCGATTTGCTGTCCAGCTTGCCAGCRTATGTATGTAGGGGAACAAGTAGGACCATGGGGTATTGCTCCTCTGTACAGAGGCATGTTCTGTTGCTAGGGAGCTCAGGGCAGAGACAGGATTTGGGAATGGCTTTCTGGCCAGCTGTTGCAGGTTTTTCTGGAGCTGCACTTGCCTCCTGTTACTTTGCTGTAGGATCCAGGACGTAGTGTGGTCTGACTTGGAGTGAGCCCAGGAACTGCATACTGAGTTCCKTCTAGGCAGCCTAAACTCCTATTTTAACTGTCTTTTCCCCAAATGTGCATTATGCAGTGTTCCAGAAATAGCTGCTGTTTTTTTTTTGTTTGTTTCATGGAGGTGGCTGAGTTACAGGTGGTGATGGTGATGTTTGCGTTATGTTAATTTTGTAAGCCCAGACTTATCCCCATGGTGCACTCCCCTTCCTCCTATTTGGGAGTCAAGCAATAATTAAAATCTGTGAAATATACATGGCTGCAGCTGATAAACCTCTTTGAAGATGTTCTTGATCTCCTATTTTAAGTTAGAGAAAAAAAATCTTGCTGGTTGCGACCAGGAGAAAAGGAGCTTTTCTTTATCCTTCAGCTTGGAAGCTAGATTTTATTTTTTTTAGTGAAGGCAAAGATGAGAAATGTTTGGTGAGGGGTTATGCATTCAACTTCATTCTAGGTCACCAGCACCAGCTGAAAGTTGGGGTTGCAGGTTCCTTCCGGTGTCGGTGCTATTAGCCATCTCTCTGGTGAGGACGATTTCCTAATGGTTGGGTATTCAGGCATTGCGTATGGCACACGCACTGTGTGGCAGTTGGGAGGAAGGCCACCCTGAGTTACCAAAAGCCTTATGGAGTCCAGCCTGTCACGTGGAAGTGGAGAGGACATAAGGAACCCATATCCCTCCATAAGGAATGAGGTGCCCGGAGGACTTGTAACTGCAGCCAAGGGCAGCACTGCACGCGTGAGCTGCCAGTGGTATTTTGAGCATCTAGAARTATAGGTAGGTGCCTTAATGTGTAAAGGAACAAGTTGGGCTCCTGGTCTCTTGGCCAAAGACGTATCAGACTCCTTGAATGAGTTAGGAGTGGAACTTTTTTTTTTTTTTTTAAGTAGCCTTGAATATCTGGCCCCTAGAGGTTTCCCAAGGGGGAAGCAGCACTTGAAAGACTGGTGGCTCAACTCCTGGCCTGCCAATTCCTTACGCAAAGCCAGACTTGAAGCCTCTAATTAGGTGCTGGGGACATGTGTTGACACGGCTTGTGGGTTGCGTTATCTCCTTGCCATCTCTTACGCAAGAAACAGCTCAGCAAATTGAAGGCATCACCCTGTAATTTGGAAGGGGGACGTGTAGGAGGGAGATGGTTGAGACAAACATTTTTCTGGCAGAGTGTTTCTCTTCTGCTTTTTACATTCAGCTGGTGCCATGGGGGTTGGAACAGGAGCCCATCTCATCAGATCCCCTCCTCCTCATTCGTAGGTTATACCAAGCTGTCAAGCTGCTCTTCTCCTTTGGGATTTTCTTCACGTACGCTGTGCAATTCTACGTGCCTGCTGAGATCATCATCCCTCCTGTCATCGCACGAGTGTCGGAGCGCTGGGGGTGGCTGGTCAACCTCCTCCTCCGGACAGCCTTGGTTGGCATCACCTGTGAGTAGCAGCCTGTTTGGAGCTTCCCTCCCTCCCACTGTGGGCTGGTAATGTGGTGAGCTTTAGCCCCTCGCACACCCTGGCCTCACCACCTCTTCTCCTGTTAATGCTGTCGTGGTGGGGAGTCTCTTGAACCTTTCTAATGTGAGCCAGGTGCCAAGAAAGGTTTGGCAACAGGCAGCAGCAGTGGTTCTCTGCCCCCCCTCTGTGGGATCAGCCTCCTCTGCTGAGGACCTTACCCCTGTGGGGAGACCAAGAGAATGGGTCAAGCTTCCTTATGCTTCCTGTGGCTGGAAGGTGCCCAGGGCTTTTGGCATGGGGGAGGATATGCTTAGTTACCCTGCAGCCTCTTACATCTCCTCATCTCTGCAAACCTCCTTCTTAAATTGGAGGTGGCAGATCAGCTTAAATGGAAATTTTGGGAAGGGAAACTGAGGATCTGGTGAGACACCTCTTCCTTGAGGCAGAGAAGGCCACTAGGTGCTAGCTGGAACATCTGGTCACACTTTCTCCCGTGTGCTGAGTGTATGTTTGCTTTCAGGACACAMGTCTCAGCAGGGAGGAGTTGCTGCAGTTTGACACCTTGCCAGATTTAATTGTGTGTTGAAGTTCTATGCCTAGTCTAGGCTGCAACCTGATGCTGCTTTGCACAGTGATAAGTCTACCTTGGAGCCTCGGGCGTTGGATCCCACTGATGACACTTACTCAAAAAAAGCTGTGTATAAAATAATCCTAATACCTGATCTGATGCCAGGAGAGCCTGGGCTGGAGGCTGTCTATTTTCTGTGTGCATGGAGCAGCCAAGTTCTCTGTGCCCAAGCAGCACCTAGCAAGGGACAGTGGCAAAGGTTTTGTTGGTAGTGAGGGAATAGGTGTCCTTTCCCAGGGAGCTATGCTAGTATATTATAACATCCCTTTTAGCATGTGGGACCTGAGACAAATGTGTATTTGCACTGATGCCTTACTTGTGTTCTCACTGCAACAGGGAAAAAAATGTAAAGTATAATTTTACAAAAATAAAAAAACTAGTTGGCTATTGAGAAGAAACCTCAGGAAAATAGTGAATGGCCAGATCAAGCCAGGAAGTCCCTATCTTGGGCAGTGTGACTTGACCAGTTGTGGCATGGTAACCTCTTGGTCACTTCCATGCATGCCTAGCTGCTTTCCTTCCCCAGTTTCTCTGCTGTGTTGGCTGGACTCTGTTTTGAAAGCTGGATGTGGTCTGACAACAGCAGGAAAAAGCCTGCTGTACACAGGTGCTTTTCCATGCACATGTCTTGTTGCATTATGTAGCACAACAGCAGATAACTGAAAATGATCCAYGGATGGATGGACTATAACCAAAGCCCTGGCTTGCCAGCGGCATGCTGGGGGCAGGTCTGGCTACCTCAGCCCAAAATAGTTTGTTTTTCTCCCAAGGGTTTTGTGGCTAGTGGAGCAGACTGGCAGGCTCGAGTCCTGGCTGACCTGCAGAAAAGGTGTGGTGGAGCCAGCTCTTATCCCCCAAACAGGGCTCATCTTGCCAGCCGCAAGGAGGTGCTGGCCCAGGGTGCAAGGTTCCCAAAGCCTGAGAGCAGACTTACCCAAGACCCATGTGCTGGACGAAACAGCAATGCTGAAAGTGCCCCACATTCCTTTTTGAGTTGAGGTCTTGGGAAGTGTTTTCAGGTGCTCTGGCCAGACTTGGAGATGTTATCCCTCCTGGGCTGCCTCTTGGCATTGACTTCTCTTGTTATTYTGGAGGGTGTTTGGTCCTCCCCACRGAAGGATGCATAACTTTGGAAGGCAATGCCAAGGCTGAGCAGCTAATGCACAGTCTGAAGTCACTTGTTCCTCTGCCAAAGCTAGGGGAGGGTCATGGTTAAACCTGACTGGTCTGGAGACCCTAGAGATGATTTTTAATAACCACAAGTATTCAGAGATGTKTTGAATAATAAAGGCCAACCTCTTGAAGGGCTGTTGCCTACTCTGGCATCAGGCCTATCCAGCACTGAAATGCAGCCTGATGCCAGCCACTCCCTGTCTGCTATAAAAGTCACTGCATGCAATTGCCTGCATAATTTGGAAACTGAAGTGAATTGTGACATTAGCAGGTTGAGGAATAGAATTTGACCTATCTGACTATTTTTTTTAAGAGGGAAATATGATCTGGGAAAGGCAGAACTGTTGAGAAGGAGCAACGGGTCACTGAAGTACAGGAATATACAATTTTGGCTGGCTTTGATTCTTGAAGATTACATCCTTGCTGTTGTCAGCACAGCTGAGACAGTTGAATGAGCTCCCAGGCGTCTTCCACCAAGAAAGGCCTTTGCTCCATAGTTTGCTGCTGCTTTTGCACCAGAGTTCAGCATCAGAGATCTAGACTCTGCATCCTAGCTGGCTTTGGTTTGGGCTTGTGAGAAAAGTACAGCGCTAATGTGYGGAAAATGGAGCTGGCTGAGAGCCTGTTGATTTCTGGGCTCTTGATCTTGATCCAGATTCTGGATCATGGTCCAGAAATGCTGCCTTAGCTGGTATGGATGAAGCCCTGTCTTCTCCATGCTGAGTTCCTGAGGCTCCAGTCCAAACTATCCATGTGTCAATGCTCRTGTTTGTGGTGTCCTGCCCTGGGTTCTGGGCATCCCTGGTCACTGCAGAGCACTTGCAACCAGGGGCATTCAGTGTCCTGGAGTGAAGATCCTGTGGTCGGGTGCAACTTTGCCAAGCTGAGCCTTGCCCCTGCCTTCCTCAATGGCTGGGAAATGTCCTACCTGAAAGAAATATGCTGCACAAGCAGGAGTGATTCCTGTGGCACCTTTTGCTGAATCTTGGGCCCAGTGAAGATTAAATCCGTACCACTGGCTTGGTAACAAGGCTTTGCCTGGCCACACAGGAGACAACCCAGGCTGTCAAACAGCATTATTTACCTCCTCCTTCCCAGTCCTTTATACGAGAGTATGGGCTATTTATTCTGCCTTCTCCTGTCCTTACATGGGAAGAGCTGGAGGTAGCATAAAGCAGAGTCATAGCATGCGAGGAGGGCGTTTGATCTCTGGCTCTCCTTTGAACTTTAGATGGTTCTGGAAAGCTGGCATCTACCTGCCTCAGTGAGATAGAGGAGGTCAGGAAGGCCAGAGGGACAGAGCAAAGAATTAAATCATGCAGTACTGGGGCATGTGCTATGGTCACTGCTGTCCTAATGGTCAAGCTCAGAGCCTGCTTCAGGGTGGGGGGAACCCGTGGTGTCTGGGTGGGACTGAACAGGTGAGCAAAAGCTTAGGGTGAAGAGGTGACTTTAGGTGATGACAGTGGCTGTACCCTCCAGTTTGGAGCTGGGGATGAAGCAGTGCTGGCAGAAGGATACAAGTTTCTCTGTATCTCCTATCCTTATATTTCAGTATAAGAGATCACTATGGCTTTTGGCGAGGATGAAAGCAATTAAGGGGCTTGCATAAATATTCATCAGATGATCTTGTGGCCACAGAACAAGCCTGCATCATGGCTTTGGCTTCCAAAGAGGGGATGCAGTTTGCTATATGGGTGTCTTTTGAGCTTAGACTTCAAAACCAGCACAGTTAAAAACTCTTTGAGTTAATATCTGAGGAAAATGTGAGCACTGGCCCTGAAGGCTGAGGACTGCAGCTGGTACTTTAGTTCTGCTTATTATTGCGTGGGCTTTAGTCTTGTTTACTTTGACTCCAAAGAGTGGTGTGGGGTGGGCTGAGGATGCTGTTAGCAGCTGGCTGCTCTGCTCTTCCCTTCAGCCTGCATAAGCCTGAACCTCCTTGTGGCASAGTTGTGGCAGGGCAAATCTTTGGCCACCTGCAGGACTGAGTCCCTCGCTATGTGCTTTCTCCTTGGAGCTCTATCTGTCCAGCTCACACCCTTGGCTTGATCTTCGTAGGCAGCTTGGAGAAGGCCAGATGCAGTCATTTCATGACTCCATCAGCTTGGCTTTTGAGGACCTCATCAGGGCAGGACACCTGTAGCAAATGATGCATGTTTTACTTCTGTCACCTGCACTGGAGGAAAGATCCTAGGTCAGGATTGAGTCCTATTGCAAAATGTTTGAAGCACCCAGTAACTTGAACGTGTTCACCTAATGCTGCCTTATGCCATTAGTAACATTAGGTTATGTTGGAAGTCCTGGCCAGATATGGAGAGGAGCCATGAGACTGCTCCAGCAGCTGGGCTGTAGTGCTGGTGTTTGGGGCTATACCCTTGTTCAAAGGAGAAGGTCCTTCCCCACCTCCGCTTCCATTTTGTAACAGGAAGAGGGGGGAAACATTCAGGGGTTTGCAGCCATTAAGTGAAAGTTGTAAAACGCTTCCCAAGGGGATTTTTTTGGCTCGAGTTCTTATTTAACAATTGTTCTCCCACAGGCTCTGTTGTAGATGCTCTTGCTCTGGAACAGCTCTACACATTATGTGAAATAAAAGGATTTGTTCAGAGGTGGGAGGATAGGGCTTTTTCTTGTTGCCTCCTGCTTTTTCAAGGTTTCTAAGGCTTCACAACTCCCCAGGTGACCTTGGAGGTGATGGGGTCTGTGACTGCTGGCTSCTGTGATGGGACCAGGGATGCCAGAACCTCCCCTCCTGCAAAAAGCATCAGTTTTCTGGGGTCAGTTATCTTAGCCTTTAGTCAAGGGCTCTCTGCTCTCCTAGCTGCAGAAAAGCTCTGGTTTAATTGGCMCCTTGAGAGCAGGTGCTTGTGCCTTGCCAGGAAACATTAAATGTGATTTCTGTGAATGCTCGGACTATGGGCAATGCTCAGCGCGAAGAGGGAAGCCTGCCAGATGTTGTCACCCAAGTGGCTTGGGGAAGAGGGTGGTTAGAGGGGTATGTTGTGGAGCTGTGGGGTAGCAAGCCCTCTTGTGATCAAGGAGCTGTACTGGGGTGAGTATGTTCATAACACAGGGCAGGTTTTACTCCCCAAGTGCAAGGCTCTTCAAGATGGTGAGGGAGAGCATGTAGGTGRCCAGGCGATGCTGTGGTGGCGTGTTGGAACCTGGGAGGCTTCTAGTTGCTGCACAYGGGGAAATGGGAAAGACTCTGGGGTCTGTTGGGATGAGCTGGTGCTACTCCCAGGGTGGAAGRAGGGAGGGAGACTTTTAGTCCTCTGTTTCAGGAGGTCGACAGGGATTCACTTATGTGGCATGCTCTGTTAATTAAATGCACTGGCTTAATTGCTTGGGGAGATGGTTGGAAAAATGCAACCATCTCTACAAAGCTTGTTGTATCAGGCAGGAGGGCAGAGGTGCAACTCAGGGTGTCAGGGATACCATCTGCTTTGCTTGCTTTGACTTGGGTGGTTGGGTCTCTGCCGCTGTCTGGCAACGTCTTCATGCCTTACTAACTGGACTGTCTGTTCCTTCCCCAGGTGTGCTGGCCATCCTCATCCCACGCCTGGACATCGTCATCTCRCTGGTGGGCTCTGTGAGCAGCAGCGCGCTGGCTCTTATCTTCCCCCCGCTGCTGGAGATCGCCACCTACTACGCTGAAGGCATCCACCCCCTTGTCGTCATCAAGGATGTTGCGATCAGCCTTTTTGGCTTTGTGGGCTTTGTGGTTGGGACCTATGAGGCACTGGTGGAGCTGGCTTCTCCATCTGTGGTTGTGAACACTACCAGTGCCTCGGTGCAGTGATGGCTCTCCTGCTTCACATCCCTCTCTGGAAGCTGTGCTGGAGCCTGGTAACACATGGGGGTAGGCATTGCCACTTTCCTAGGAATGTTCCCCCCCCCCTTTTTTTTTTGTAAAATGTTATTTTGGTCTGCGTGAATAAGGCTGAGCTGGGGACGAGAGAATAAGCCTCTGACACTGCCCTCTCATCACTGTCACACCTCTTGATGTGCAGCAGGGTCTCTGCTGGCTATTGGAGCTGGGGAGGTGAAGTTTGGCCTGTGGCTGGGGTAGCGCCTTCCTCAAGGACTTTTCTGGCAGGGGAGATAGCAAAACAAGCCTCCTTGGCACTCATGTAAATAGAGTCACTTTGAAGGGCAAGGAATCTTGAGAATCTATATTTTGTTTTTATTTTTTTTTTAGATTCCAACCTTCCCATATTCCAACTTTCTTTTAGCAGGGCTAGGGAACAGGGATTGCTTTTCTCTGTGCCATTTTTTTTTTCTTTTCTCCCTCAATAGCACTTTATTTGATGGCAACAGAAACTTCAGCTCAGGTTGAAGAGCATGGAGTTGCTGCCTGAGGTGCAGAGTGTCTTGGGGACAAGCAGAGCAGGGCATCCCTGGGTGGATGCTGATTCCATGTCTGCTGGGTGTGAGAGGCACCCCCAGATCTCCGGCAGCCAGAGATCCCAGGAAATGGGCATTGCATTTGGCAGCTAAGCGCCTTTGGGCACTTGTCAGCATTTTGATACCGACTGCACTGCACCTCCACCTCTGGTCGTCTCTAGTGTTGTGCAGGCCATACACGGGAAGACCACTGGAGTCTTGGTGCTGGGCATGGCAGCTCTGGGACTGAGTTGCAGGGCTTGCTAAACCCTGGCCCACAGCTGTGGTAGTAATGCTTCTCTCCCCTTTAGAGCATATATCTGATGAACATTTTTCTGAAGTGTTTGGATGACACACAGCAAACCAGGCATGAGGCTCTGAAAGAGGGAGTGAGTTGGTTATCTTCAGCTAGGAACCCTCTCTGTGCTGTCGTGCTCCACTATACAGGACAGTGGTGTTCCTTGGTGGTCACCGCTGTGCTGGGTCTTTGCCCGAGCTAGCCCAGCACCTCTCTGGTTGTAACTGCAGTTTCATTGCTGAATGCTAAATCATAAAAAGGAGACCAGATCCTTCCCCTCCTCCTGGTCCTACTCTCTCCCTGGTGGCACCTTCTACCTCCAATGCAGCTTTGCATCTCCTGTTAGGAGGCAGCTCTCTCCTGCATGTCTCRTGTCCCTCTTCTCACACCACCACTGCTATGTGTTGTAGAGGSGTAGGTCCTTCCTGAGGGCTGCGCTGGTGCTGTGGCCCCACTAGGCTGCTTTCTACCCTTTGGGAAGAGGAGGCTGAAGGCATGGACAAGCAGAGCTGCTGTAATTAAGGGGAGAGCTGCCTCAGCATCCTGCAAGTTMCTGGGCTTTCTGCACCAGCATCCGGTGATGTGGACTCACTTCTGTCTTAGCTAGACAGCTTAGTCCTGGCCAGTTCTGAACACTGCAGTTCCCTGCAACTACGTTTAATTTCTTGAGTAAAAATGCCCATGCTGGGGACTGGGCTGCTGCCAGTGCCAAATGCTGCCCCAGCTGTCTTTCAGCAGCTCCCTGAGCATCCTTGCTCTGGGTGCAGTTCCTGTGTTTCCATTCTCTTCTTGCTTCCTGCTGGTGTGGACTCCTCCAGAAAAATCCAACCTCCATGGAGTTTCTTTGTTCTTTTACTGAATATTTTTTTTTTTTTGAGACAAGCAGATGAGAGCAAATGCATCCTTCACAGGATATCTTTTCCTAGGAATGCAAAAATATTTTGGCTTCAGGAGGAGAAGGATGCTATGGAAGAGCTGTGATCACAAGAAGAGTCTCCTGTAGCTCGTCTCCTTGCTGGATGATAACTTAGCATCTTGCTCTGCTGCCTGTGACCTCCTTCCCATTTGCTCACTCTGCTTTGGCCAGTCGCTGCTCTGCATGAGGCTGCTGACTTCTGCAGACTTTGCCAGCAGCCATGTGGGTGGGTAGTTCAGCCACTCCAAAAGCACTCTATTTTATTTTATGATCCTTCACCTCCTTTCTACTCTCTTGGGACTCCTGTAGCCACAAAGCTCATCCCATCTCCTCTGAATCTTTTCTAGTGAAGATATCAGCCTGCTCTGGTGTTGCTGGGTCACAGCAACAGGAAACTTCTTAAGACAAACCCTCGATATGGGAGTCACTCTAGGGGTGACAGCAAGGAACTGGGTCTGGCAGGAGTGGAGGGAGGGAGCTTGAGCACACACTACTTCCTGAACAAGTGCAATATTAAAGACCATTGCTGCACATCATCTTTGGAAGGCTCTGTCTGTTCCTGACAAGGTATTGGAGCAAGGCTTGGTCACTTCACCATGCAGCTGATGAGGTGAGATACAGATTTGCACTCCAGAGTCACTTTGTGTTGGAGCCTCAGAGACCTCGCAGACTCAATGGTTTGTAGCAGAAAGCTGGCTGCAATTGATGGGCACCTGCTCTAGGGCTGCTTGATGCACTGGTGACACGTCCCTCGCTGTCCTTCCACACGCACATTATCACTTTGGTGAAAGGGTTGGCTTAAGTCGGTGCTGAAGGGAGTGCACCGAGTCACTTGCGTTTACGTGCTGAGCACCGGGAGCTGCACTGCTTCGTTTCCAGGATTACTGGCCAGATATGTAGTGTCCCAACTTACTGTGCAATTGCCGGCGAAGACCTCACTTCTGTGGTGGCTGTGGGATATCATGGGAGCATTAAATGGTTTGTGAGGTACTTTGTTTTACCATGCTGAAGTAAAGAAGTGATGAGCAGAGGATGCTTGGAAGTGGGAGGTAGCGACATTGCTGGGACTGAGGAGCTCTGGTGAGCCACAAGAACCTGATGCAGGACTGAGTGAACATTAAAACTTGACACTTATGTATTGTTGGCTGCTCTATAACCAAGGAAACTGTAAATACAGAAATGATTAATGTACATGTTTTGTGCCTATGGATGTTGTCAGTGTACAGCATGTGTAGCTGCCCCGTGGAAGAACTTGTCTCTGGTGCTGTACCTAAATTGTGTATCTCCAGTCAATAAATAATATCTATTTTTTAAGTGAAAAGGCTCTGTGATGTGAGGTGGGAGGTCTGTTACAAGTGACACGTGTAAAAACACCATTTCCTTCAAAGAAAATTTTAACGTTGTCCTGGAGGAGTGTAGCGCCATCAGTCCTTTATGCAGACCGTCTGAACGTGTCGGGGTTTCACTGGCCTCCAAGCTGCTTGGCTCCCATGGACGCCTGGACAGCACGTGGACTGTTGACATGCCTGTAGCGGAGGAATGGGAAGGGAGCCTTGAAGAGAACGAGGCTGCCTGCGCAGCCGGCCCCACGCGAGGGAGCTCGCTGCGCTTTTCCCACCTCCGTACCACGCTGCGGGGCTCCCTCCACTGCGGTTTCGATTAAAAGCGCTTCAGCCTTGCTGCTCTTCAAAGTTTTTGAACGTGTTTGTGCAAGTAGGTTGTGGCCAGGGCAGTGACTGCGTGATACCTTTATCGGCTTGCAGCCCAGGAGAGCAGGCTTGGGTTTCGTCCCTGCCTTGTCACGATGGTATGGCTGGGACGGGGCTCTGGGGACAGTGCAAGGGACCCAGGAAGCCCGTTTGTGGCACGTGCGTACAGTTGCAATGCGGGGGCCGAGTAGTTGTTGCTGACCCACACGATGGATCAAAGGAGGCGAGAGCTAGCCCATGCTCCGACAGGATGTCCAGGTGCTGCGCCAGCATCGCTGCACTTGGGATTCTCCCCACAGTGATGAATAATTCATGCTCTAGCAGTGTGTCTTTAGCAGGGCCATTTGGGAAATGAATGCTAAAGAAGTTAAACCTCTGGAAGCTGTGGCTCCTAAGTGGAAAAGTCCCCCAGAAGTACAAAGACTCTGGGGTTTTCCCACCTTAACCCTAGGRCGGGAGGAGAAGCCAGCTGAGGACAGGCAACTCATGATTATTGTGGAGGTATTTCTGACTGCAGTGAATTACTGCTGCTGGAGCCAGGAGCCCTGATCAGGGCAGGACAGMAGGGTGCTGAGGAAGGTACTTAAACGACACTGTTCATCTCTCACTGGATGTTTCAGTGGGTTTTAAACACCTTGTTTTGGGTATTTTAAATAGCCATTGCAAACGAATATGAATATTCCTGCAAATGAAGCCACGGTGCTGAAGGGGGCAGCAGGCCTCCAGCGACCTCCAGCACGCAGAGAGGGGCGGGGGGCTTGCGCTGCCCTGCGCGAGGGCATTCCCCGGGCACCCTGTCTCCCTGCGTGGGGCTCCCCGGGGGGCAGCCTGCAACAGGGCTGCTCATCTGCAAGCAGACCCCCGGAGAGCACAGCAGCGCCGGCTTGCGTGGCTTGACTGCCAAAGGGCTGCAGCCACCTGAGGCTGCCCGCTCCCGAGCCTAAGTTACCAAGGAGCCGGGAAATGGGCACGGAGGCGCGCTCCTCTGCTCTGCACCCTCCCTTTGCCATGAGCCCGGCCAGGTCACTGCTGAAAACGCTGGAAAGCTAGGGCAGAAACAGGGCAGGAGATGCAGGGGTGGAGGCTACAGCCCCCAGGTGCTTCTTCCCTGTCTGCTTGCCATGCAAAGCACTGCGCGTAAGGCATTGAGCCTGCTTCAGGGACAAGGCTGCTTTTAGAGTTTTAGCTTTAATAAATCCTGTTTTCGTTTATTAAAAATAGACACTGAACCACAGAGCTCACAAGCTGACCAGCAGCACGAGGAATGTCAGCTGTCTGTTTGCAGGTGCTGAGGGTGGCCCTGAGGCTGGCTGCTCTGCAGAAAAGTGTCCCCACCCTGCTTCAATTTGGGATTAGCCCCAGCTGTGGTGGGGTAAGGAGCCTGCTGGGTTGGAGGAGAGGCCTGGCTCTGCCAGGTGGTGCTTGTTTCCTGGCCGGGAGATAGTTTGGGCAGTTTGTAGGGCAGTGTGCCTTTCTCTTCCCAGCACCTCTATGTGGTGAGCGTCCCTCAAGCTGAGCAGGTAGGAGTGTGACAAGGATGTTGTGTGGTGTCTCTGGGCCCTTTTGGCAGTAGAGCAAGCCCCTGGCTTCTTGAATAAGAAAAGCTCTTTTTGTTATTCCACCTCCCCTGGGATCTTTCCTATGTTTCTCCAAACATCCCAGAGATGTCTGAACCTAAAAATGCAGTGCCAAGTTAATAAGAGGATTGTGGCCTTTTAGGAGGAAGGAGTTGAGAGGGATTTATGAATTAAAACCAAGTAGCTAACATATCTGTCTTAATCCAGGCAGGCACTTATTTTCTGCTGAGCAAAGCTGGCTCTTAAAGAAAGATGGTCTATTGCCTTGCAAGCCTTGTGTTAATGCCTTGGCCAGCCAGCTGAGGTGCCAACTGTGCTGGTTCCCATTTGTATCCAGGCTGTGGCCACCAGCAAGACCATTCAATGGGATAGTCCCCAAACATCCCAAATGCAATTCCTTCTCCTTGGTTTTGGCTCTAGGAGGGGATGTTTGTGGCAATTTCTGTTAGCTGCTGGTTGACTGAGCGAAGCATCCCTGCCAAATTTTCTAGATGAGCCTGAGGGCTGTTTGCTGGGTGTCTGAAGCAGCAATGGCTTTGTTCCCTCTTGGCTGGGGCGGGAAAGGCTCTGGTGTGAGGGACCCTGGTCAGGGAGGGATGCTGATGGGACAGCAACATGAGGGTGGTCGCTGGGTCAGCCTGGTTTGTCCTTTCCAGCTGGCACTTCTCAGTTTGGGTCACTTCAAAGCTGGCTTTCTCTTTCAGGGAAAGAGTTTATCGGTGCTGTTAAGGATGTGTATGTATCCAAGCTGCTGTCTGGCTCTCACTGGTTAGTTTGGGCTCTGCATGGCATCGCTGCCTGCAGAGTTCCCTCTCCCCTTGTGCTACATTTGCCCATGAGTGACTGCATTTCCCAGCAGACAGGGCTGTCTGTGCAAGTTGCCAGGTGTTTTGGGATCCTCTGGCCTGAAAGCAATGCTTAGAATAAAAAAAGCTTTCTTGTTATCCCAGTCCCCCTGTATTTCTCTAGTTGCACCAACCACTGAAGGCCAGTGAAGTTGAGAGTGGGTTTATTTTTAGCACAGGAGAGATGTTTTGGGGATTTTGATAGCAGTAARTGAAAGATGCTGTGATTTTCCTGATGTCTGAGAGAGTTGTGACCTAGCCAAGAGATGAACGACCACTCCTAGCTGAGCTCTCAACTTCCCTGCATCAGACAAATGGAGTCAATATGAAATATTTCTACTGTTCTCAAATGTGGTTTTATAATACACTGGGATGGGAATGGGTGATGTGTATGATAGAAGTTTTTAATCGGAAAAGGCTGCACATGGCAAAGGAGCACAATATTCAGATCACAGCTATTTGAGGGGAAAACACTTGGCTAATCCTATGTGGGCATCCCACAGGCTGTGATGGTTTTGTAAATGAGGGTGTCCAGATGTTAAGAGCTCAGTAGCAACTTGAGTGCAGATGGGCAGGGTCAGTAAAGCTCCTGTGTCTCTGGTCCTTTAAGAAGTGAAATAAATACAGTGAGAGCAAACTTTGACACTGGTCCAGCTAGCATCACAACAGTCTTTGGCAGGGACATGAGGCTTTGCAAACGTTACACCAGTAAAACAAAAAGTCATTAAACCAGAGCAATTTCAGCCTTTCTGTTGCACAAGACACAGTGTCTAAAGGGTTAAGTTGCTGCCAGCTTGCAGGGAAGTGTTGTAGGATTTATGGAGATCATATTAGAAACTTAGGGGAGTTTGGCAACCAGTGAGAGAGGGATGAGAAGTTGGATGCTACTTTCTGTCTGCTAAATCTGAGGTAATATCATTCAGCCTGAGACTTTCACAGTTGGTATCTTTGAAAAGTGGACCTGCTTTTTAATAAAACGCAGGGAAAATAATCATGTCCTGATGGAAGCCAGTATGAACTTTCAATATCTCTCTCTTATTCTTTTATTTTTTATTTTATTTGTAAAAAGCAAAGGTCAAAAAGCAGCTCCTCTGGTATGGGTGGCATTGCTTTCAGTGAAAGGACAGAAGTCAAAGGATAAGTAAAGTTTCTGCCTACCACCATGTATGGCACAGCAAAATTTCACCACGTGTATAATATCTAGGAGTACCTGGCACGACTGGAGCACTCGGTGCTGCTTGCAACAGGAGTGTGAATGCATGCAGTGTGTGTGATGGGCGCCTGTTGAAAGTGCGCAGATGAGCGGTAGGAGAATACAGGGTGCAATGTGTAAGGAACTGGTTAAAGACATGTAAACAAGAGCTGGGACTTGCCATCTTTGGATTAGGGCTGCAAGACAGTTGACTCGGACAAGCTGCAGCCGCTCGCAGCGGGGGGTTATCCTCTCACAGACAGAGGGGCCACAGGGCAGACCTGGCCTTCAGCAGAGGGCTTGGCAACCCTTGCTTGGGAAAACTTCAGGGAAGCASCTGAGTCCCAGGATCACCAATGCAGCCTAGGGGGAGATGCAGAGTGGGGATAGCAAAGGCAGGCGATGCTCTGTGCCTCCTTAACCCTTTCTCCTCCTCTCTCCCCACCCAATAACTCTAAGCACCTCCCCAGCTCCAATAACTTCCCAGGTGAGGTAAACGCAGATCTGCACTTTGCCATAGGAAAGGACCAAGCATGAGGAGGAGGTAGGAGTGGGAGCTGAGGGGTCATAGCTGACCTTGCAGCAGGGTGCTCAGAGAGATGAACTCAAGTTTGCACCAGCTCCGTGTGTCCAGCAGCCCATCCTGGCCCATCTGCAGCATCCCTAAGGTGGATAAGCTGGTACTGATGCTGGTGATATCCTGGGCAATGGTGAGCAGGGTGAGTGCCCAGCTGGGAGCAGGTGGTGTGTGCCCCTGCCAGCCAGCAGAGCCGTTTCCCTGTGCCACATTCACCTCCAGACTGGGTCCACAGCATCCAGCCCAGAGACCATGCAGGGCCAGCAGCCGCTGCTGCTCTCCAGACTGTATCTTGGAGGAGGAGGACAGACAACCTGTCATCCCTCCCAGCCCACCCCACAGAGTTGGCAGCCCTTGGGGCTCGGCTGCCACCTCCTCCCACCCAGGGGAAGCCCCATCCCCATCGAGGTGCTGTGTGCTTCTCGGCAGCGTTTCTCCAGGAGCGGCTGTCCCTGAAAGCCTCCCATGGTGGCCTGGRGCTGCTGGACCCCATGGCTGGATCCTGCTGTGAGAGGGGCCTCCTTGGAGGTGCACGGGTGTTTGCAGCCCTACCCGGGCTGCCCCGGAATGGCTTTGTGATGGGGCAAAGTAAGTGGGTGGCAGCTTTCTCTGGAGGCCTCAAAATACTGGTGTGCAGGTCGCTGGTGTCYGCACTGAGATGTTATTCCTTTGCCTGTCCTCAGCTGGAGCTAGGCAGTGGGGTGCTGTTTTCAAGGGAATCCCAGAGCCACTTGCATAATAATAACAATAAAAAAAGAACTCTTTATTACTTTCCAAAAATCAACCAACCAAAAAAAAAAAAAAAAGGAAAAAACAAGAAATCAAACAACCAACCTAAAAGAAAATCTTTCACAAAGAAACAATGCATTCCCAAGCACAAAGAAATGGGCAAACCCCATGTTTGTTAGCCTTGCTGCCGCGTCCCGTGGAGGAGACGCTGCGTGCTGCGGCCCTTGCTCTGCCACGTGCGTCTGTGCCCAGGGCTCGCGTTCGTGTGCCTGCGGTTCGTTGCCCGTTACTGGACCAGCAGTCCTTTTGGCACTTTCTGGCCATGTCCTGGGGACCAGGGAGTCCCAGCTGGGTGGCAGCACCATGTACCAGTGGCTTTCAACTTGGTACCAGGAAAGCCACAGAGAGCCCCTGGGATGTCCCTGTGCCACAGCCTCAGGGTTTGTTGCTTGGTTGCTCTGTGGAAATGACTTTATTTATTTCTCTCCCTGGGCTGCTTTTGGCCAAGCGAGGGACGTGCTGATGGGGCCAGCCACGCTTCTGCCCTCTCTCCCCCTTGCCTTAGGCTCAAGGGGAGCAAACATGGAAGTGGGTTTGCATTAACTGAACTGTTCCACCTGGCAAATCATTAGCCCAACAACAGGCCTCGGTGCCAGAGACGGGAGAGACCCCACTATCCCCGCCTGGGGACTCCCAGTCTGTGCAGCGCTAGTTCATTTGCACCTTCTCTGCCATTGCCACACCTGCAACGTTCTCTCTCCTCCGGAGTGGACAACTCTGCGGTGGGAGGAGATGGTATGTCCAGGTCCTGCTYGGCATCAGAGGAAGTCCCCTTGGCAAGGAGGGCTGGTTAGTCTGAGACGTGTTCTCTGTGTCCTGGCAGTGGCCAGAGTGTTTGCTCTCCGTTAGCAGTGGGAATGCCTTGGAGGGCGGTGGGGGGCAAAGATCCAGGTCAAATTACAACCCAATTGTGTGTGTTTGGGGGTGCTGTGAGCCAGGGGAGGGCGAGCCTCCCCTCGGCGGCATGCGCTAGCCCCCTGCGTGGTGTTCTTCATGGAGATGTGCTTCCCTTCTCACCTCCAGAACGGGTCCCCGTTAAAACATCACCTCCTCGCAGCTCCCGTAGTCGCTCTCCACCATATCGGAGCCCTCGTAGTTGGGGGGCGGGAGCGGCTGGGCTCGGATGCTGGGCTGGTGGCCCACCTCGCAGTCTGCGTAGGAGGGCTGGGCCACGCTCAGGCGCATGCTCACCCGCTTGTACCCAGGGTCAGGCTGGTAGGGGACACCTTCACCCTGCACCAGCTGGGCTGGGTAGTAGCTGATGGCGGTGTATTCATTCTGGCACTGGGAGGCTCCCATTTCCACAGGGCCGAGTGGCAAGAAGTCCTCCAGGTTCTGGTTGCTGTAGCGGGGCGGGATGGGGGCCCGCTTATTGCTCTGGTCCAGTGGGAAGGGAAAGCCCCCGTAGAGCGCAACCGGCTCCGTGTCCGTTGGCGGAGGGGGRGGTGGGGGGAGAGGAGGATGAGAGGAGGATGCAGAGGGGCCTTGAATGATCTCGTAGTGGGAATATTCCTGGACATCCGATGATAGGTACCGGGGAGGCCAGTAGGTTGTTTCTGCTGGGTAGACTGGAATAAAACAGAGTCGCATTAACAGCGTTCCTGCCATGAACTGTCATTTCCCCCTCTCTTGTCCTCCCTCTAATTCCTCCAGATGGGGAAAGGGGAGGATGAGGAGAGTGTTGGCTCCTGCGGGTGTTGATCTCTGCTGCCTCAGCAAATGAGGGGATGCAGCCCTACTCTGGCCTGTGCAAGTCTAGGATGGGGATGGTAGCACTCCTGTCTGTGGCAGGAGATATGCAAAAGCCTGGATGATGGAGGTATGGGAGCAGAGCAGATGATCCACTGAGCCTCTCTCTTTCCGTATAGCTACTCTTCTGAATTCTCTTCTAACCACTGTCTTTACTGCTGAGCTTCCAGCAAGCTCCTGGATGGGGAGAGAGCACCAGCCGTGGCTATAGGCATTTGATGCAAATGTTCCCACTAAAAATCACACTGACCTTTAGGATCTGAATTCTTCCCCTTTAGCTCCAGTATTATCTTTTATAGGGTATTTTGACCCTGGCTGTGTGGGAATACAGGCTTTGCATTAGTGGTTTTCTCTCTTTCCCCTGTAGATTGTGTAGGGGAGCGAGCCAGTTAAGGGTCAAAATTAGGATGTACTGGTGAGCAGGGAGGGAAGAGCAAATGAAGGGACCCTAGCAGGCCTTAGGCARCTTTGCCCATGTTTCACTTGGCTTTAACCTATGCTGTTCGTCTCTTATATTTGTAAATTCTAGACCCGCTTCAGGGGGGAAAGGGAACATGTAAGTACAGAAAAAAGAGGTGGCTACGAACCCATCTCCTCCCTAGCCCAAGTGCACTTGATGAAGGACTCGTTGTCGGAGTTGGAGGGAGGAGCGGCGGGAGGCAAGTTGGGTGCCACACTGCACACGATAGTGCCCCGGTGCTTTGGGGCGTTGGCCGAGTTGAAGGTGACAAACTCAGGAGTGCTGGTGGGTTTGCGCTGCTCTGGTGTGGCCCGGTCCAGATTGTTGTGTGCCACGTCGCTGAGGATGTTGAGCTCAATGGGTGGCATGGCCTGGGTGCCCACACCCACGCTCTTGGAAAACTCACTCTTGGAGAGCAGGTCTGGGTCCTCCCGGGCCACAGGCTTGTGCGCCTTGGCCCGCTGGCAATAGCGTTTGCGGATGACTACGAAGGCCACAGCTAGGATGGCCACCCCCAACACACCAGCCACGATCTCTGCGATCTCCTCGGGGCCGACAGCCCACTGCGTGGACACGATGGCGGGGGTGATGATGGGCTGTGTGCAGTAGTCCCCCTGGTAATCAGCCGGACAGATGCAATGGATGGCACCCTGGGCACTCACGCAGCGCCCTGCGTTTTGGCATGGGTTGTCCTGGCACTCCTCCACCAGCTTCTCGCATCTGTGAGGGGAGATCAAGATGAAGACAACCACTGTCAGCCTGGGGATAAGGGAAGGAGGTGCTGCCCAGCTGAGCAGGGTGCAAAACCCACATCATCCTATTCAGGGCTCCGATTTACAYCTGACCAGGGATGCTCAGTCCTGGCCTGTGCTCCCTCCCTTTCTGATAGGCTTTGTGCTATATGGCTCCCCTGGCAGAGGACTATGTTTAAAATGAAGCTTTTCAGAAGGGGACCATGTTTTACAGGATGGTCTCATTTTGCAGTCTTGTCTAACAAATGAAATTCAGAAATGCTTGATCTTAGGGAAGAATATTTTGACCTTTTCCGCCATTGTCAGAATTCTCTTTTCTCAGGTTATTTGTCTTGAACGGTAATCCAACAGGCTGGCCACRTGCAGTTCATGTCAAAAGATGTTACATGCAAACAACACTCTTGAACCATTTTTAGAGGTTGCAGGAAAATAGCCCATGTGGTCTTTTTCTGGGCCCTTGTTGTCCTCACCCAGGTTTAGCTGCAGAGGGACAGGGAAAGGGAGATGGCTCGTGTGTGTGAAGTGAGGAGGATGTATTTGTTGACAACCCTGTTTAGGACAGGCTGTGAGCTGTGTTCAGCTCTGTGCCATGCCACTTTCCCCAGGATGGTCATGCCTTTTCCAGGCCAAACACTACACAGAGAGGTGCTCCTGCCCTGTTAAGTAAGGGAGTCTAGGGTCACTCTGGGATTTGTTAACCTCTTATGGTCTTTCACATGCCCTTCAGCCTCTGCAGAGTCTCAAGGTGATCCACAGATGTCTGTAGGCTGCAAACATACAGCTAATGTCTAGCCTTGCTCTGAGAAATGTGCAAACTCCTGAACATGATGAGGAGAAACACTCATTGTATGGGACTTTCTGACATTTTATAGAGCATCTGCAGAATTGAGGCTGGATTTCTGATTCTCTGTCCTGCTGCACCCCATACAACCAAAATGTTCCCCTCTACCATTCCCTAACAGGACAAAGGACATCCCTTAGGCTAGGTTATAAAACACTGTTATTTTTTGTTTTGCTTTTTTGTTTTGCTTTTTTGTTTTGCTTTTTTGTTTTGCTTTTTTGTTTTGCTTTTTTGTTTTGCTTTTTTGTTTTGCTTTTTTGTTTTGCTTTTTTGTTTTGCTTTTTTGTTTTGCTTTTTTGTTTTGCTTTTTTGTTTTGCTTTTTTGTTTTGCTTTCTTAATACCTGCTGCTGCACAAGCAGAAGCTCTCTGTGAGGCTTGGCTCCTTTTATTTTTTAGCCAGTGCTTGCTTTTTCTAGGATGTGTGAGTTTGTGTGTCTGACAAGTACCCACAGGCTCACACTCATGCTGGAGACTGGTGATTTCAGATATTATACTGCCACCTAATGCTCAGCTATCTACTTTAATTCTAAAAAYTGTATAATAGTTCCTGCCTTTGTAGTGATTCAAAATATCAGTTTTCATCATGGCCAAATGACTAAGGCAGAAGGATGAATTGGACATGTTTCCATTTCAGCCTATGYTGGGTATTGCTTGTTGTGCTGGGCTAGAGGCAGGAACAAAAAGTTTGGTGGGAGTACATGGCTACAGCAGGTAACCTGAGAACTAGATCAGTTTTGGGACCTGGCAAACACATTCTGGTATTTCATGTATGGAAAATGCATCTGAGTTATAACACTGATGGTGAAAACTCCAAAATGATATTAATCATAGGCTTCAGGATTAAAGCTAAATGCTCTCATACTAGTGATAATGGAGATCAGTAGGATATCTGATAGAGCGGGGAGAATATCATCCTGCACCTGCTTTACAGGGTAGCGTACTCCTCAGAGACTAATCTTTGAACCTGCATCAATTTTACCTCTGACCTGGGACAGAAATTCTTCAAGACTGAGCCCTGCAGATCTGGTCTGTGACAGAAGCAGTTCCTGTGGGTGGGTGGGTGTCCCAGCTACTGAGCGAGGGGGCAGCTCATGACTCTCTTTGCCAGTCTTTCCCCCTGCACCTTGGTGTGTAGCCCTAAGTCTCCAGGTGTGTGGGACAGTGCATCCTCCCAGCAGGCATTCAAAGCTTCTGTGAGGAGGGAGGATCTTTTCTTTTTTCTTTCTTTTTTCTTTTCTTTTTTTTCCTGCTCATATAACTATGGTGCAAAAGGGACAGTGACCATATGACTACAGAGCTAATTAACCCTTTTGCTGTCTCACTCTGCCTTCTAATACCTCCCTGCTGCAATTTCCATGATGCATGCAACTTATGATTAAATCTGGAGTGTCTGGACCAGGTGAGCTCCAAAAACATGCAGTCCTGGTTTGTTTGCCATCTGCACAAGACACTGACCAGATGTGAGATGCCCTCTGTTGGCAGAGGGCATATTTTTAGCCTGCCATGGGAGATCAAAACCTTCCTGGACCTTACCTTTCACCCAGGTACCAGTCAAGGCAGTGGCAGGAATAGCCTGTAGCAGAGAAGGTGCAGGTTCCACCGTGCAGGCAGGGTTTGGAGTCACAGGGGCTGTCCCCTAGCTCACAGCGCTCACCAGAAAATATCCCAGGGCATATACAGGTATAACCTGGAGAGGATGAGAGAGAGCCACAAGGTGATCATATCTGTATCTGACTGCATGGAAGAACTAGCGAGAATAGTGACGAGCAGTACTTGGCACTGAGGGCATCCACTGAGATAGCACTTATGAGTAGACAGCTGGATTGACCCCTAGGTACTTAGTGCTACCAGAGGTGCTCTTAGGCACCTGGGATGTCCACAGAGAGCTGGCAAGGACCTAGAGCAGCTGCTGGAGGCTACTTTGAGGGCATTCAAATGGCACTTCAGATCTATTGTTAGGCAACAAGTTAAGCCTGTCATCTCCTGACATGGACCCTCTTCTGCCAGAGATGTAGTCAGGGTACAGCTGTGTTGCACAAGGAACCTGGGGAACAAATTCAACTTAAGGGAGAGGGAGCCTAGCAGACGGGCTGCAGAGTTCCTGACTCCGCTAAATGCAGTCTCATGTAATTTGTTCTCTGCAGTCTTTGGTCCCGCAAATTCTTGCGGTATGAAGCTCCCGTCTCAACATGTCTGCTCTCTCTTGCCTACAGGAGGTGTCTAATCACAGCCAGAGAGAAAACCAGCAYACCCAGCGATTCAGAGGGGCTGCTGCTGTTTAGTTTTTGGCTGCTGTTTAATGTAGCCCTAAGCAGGGGAATGTCCCTGGCTCTGCTGAGCTCTTTTTAGTCCCTCATCTGGTGGTGCTGTGCAGGAAATTTGKTGCTTCCACTTTCAGCATGCTAGAAAAGTCTTTGCTGCTCATTCACAAATTAAACATCCTTGTCTTAGAGCATAGTGTGAACAAATGCAGACCTGTTTCCACATGTGCTTTAGTGGTTGTACAACAAGGACGTGCTGACACTTGCACAAAAGGTGCTGTACATAGCTTATAAGGCTGCATGTGAACAAATGTGTTCTTGAACATGAGTGTTCGTACATGTTTATGTCTGTGGTCCTGAGCACTCTGGTTGATGTGGTGGCTGGTCTGGCTTTGACCCTTTCTGCACAGGTGCATTCTTTTGTGGCCACATGGCCCACCTAAGCTTACTTGCACAGACCTGTCTTTGCCTGTGCTTGTAATCCCATGCCTAAAATCCCTGGGCAGAACCTTGCATAAACTTGCACAGCGTGCCCATAGTCTCCAGGACAGAGCCCACATTGCTCAAGGCAGCCAAACACTCAGGATAACCTCACAAACAAAGCATTCCTCCAGCAACCCCTTTCCAGCCATACTGTCCTGCCTGTTTCTGCCTGGGGCCACATTCCAAGGCATGTCCCACAGGCTCTTTCTGAGAAGGCTGGGCCATTTGTAGGGGAAGTTGTTGAAGAAAAACTGTGGGAAGGGCACTGGATGATCATTAGCGAGGAAACAATTTCTCCCCTTGTATCATCTCTGAAAAGCAAGCAGGTGATGCCTTGGCCTAGAACAGTTATGAGTCCTTGTGTATTAGGTTTAGAGCACCTTCCAATCCAGACAGAGGGGTTCCTGTGCAGAGCGTCTCAAGAGTAAAGATAAGATGCAAATACCAGCCAGGCTAACTATTCAGTACAGACACAGTATGTGTCAAACAAGTTCACTTGAATCAGGCAGCTGCTGAGTCGACAGGGGTGGGAATCTTGTTCCCAGAGGCTGCAGGTAGGGCAGGACGTGGTATGTTCCCTCCTCTAGTCCTTGTGTGCTTTCCAGGCAGGGTGTGGGCATTGACAGCTGGCTGTAAGAAGCAAATAGATGCAGAAGGAGCTTCTGCCCTACACAGCAGCTTCCAGAGAACCTGCTGGCCCAAGAAAGAGAAGGTAGCAGGGCCAAAGAATAGGCCATTTGTGACTTGTGAGATGGGGTGTTATGATGTGTGGCCTTTCAGCRCTTCAAGCTAGGATGTGGACATGGCGCAGATGCTGCTGTGAGTGGTTCCCTCTTTCTGTGCGCTGGAGACTAGCCTTGGCCCAGGGATATGGCATGCAGGGGAAAGTCCCTCTGCAGAGGGATGAGCAGTGGTGCAGACTGCCTGTGGGCAGAGCCTGGTGCTGAGTACCAAACCTCAGCTGAGCATCTGGGTCCTGCATTAACCTGGGATTCTGAAATCTGAGCTTAAGGTTTTCCCATATCCCTTCCCATAGCCCTGAGGAGTCACTGACTGCAGTGGGAACAGACTAAGATCTTGGCTTGTTTTTACCCAGATACTATCACTGCCTGATCTGATCTTGCCTGATTCCAACTTTGCTAATGGCTCCTTAAGGAAAGAGGATGCAGAAGGGTGGGTGGAATTTCTATTTGCATTTGAGTTTTTGGCAAAACTGCGCTCTCCTATGTCATACACGCTCCTTAGAAACACCTTCTTGCCCTCCAGGCCATGGTTTGCCAAAGAGAGCCAGGACGATGATCTCATACACCCAGCCACTGCTGCACTGAGTCAGCTGTCGCTTGAGGTCCCTTGGGATGGGAGACCTCAGATTTTTTCCTATGGAATAGCCTCTTGCATAGGGATGGTTGAAGAGGTTGTTTCTTTCTCTCCCCTTATTGCTTTCATACTGGTATGCATGGGATATTTACTTACCACCTCCATGAGTTTCGGAGCACATCCCGTTGTTGAGGCATGGATTGCTGCTGCAGGCACCAGCAGGGGAGCAACACTGCTTTATTTCCACCTCCTCCATGACTTCTTTTGATTGCCCTTTTCCGGGCAGGAGAACCACTTCTTTGCCATTGATTGCAACGACGTCCAGGCAGCCTCTGAACCCCCGCGTGACTCTCTGGGACTGGAGTGGCTGCTGGATTCCCCCAAAAAGCAGATCTTGCCTGCCCTGGGAGATGCTGCAAGTTCCGGGAAGCTGGAGAGAGGTGTTTCCCAGGCCATCAACGAGCAGGCGGACAGACATGCTCTTTACCTCCAGGAAAATTGAGTGCCACTCACCATCACTCACAAAACGTGAGGAAGAGAGGTTTCCAGTATAGTTTCCCTGACAGCTGTACCCAAGATGAGGCATACCATTAACTATCTGCAAAACACATTCCAGAGGTCACAGTTAACAGTGGTGCAGGTAGCTGTTGTGCATGGAGGCTCTCAACATTTCTCTTACTGTTTATTCCCCTCTTCCCTGCTTAAGCATCATGAGTCAAGATGAATCACAATTTTCAGACCCCAGGAACTATCATCTAGGCAAATCCAGCCCTTTCCACCTTAGTTAAACTTTGCACTGGCCAACTGAAGCCTGTTTAAGTGAATGTAACATCCTTTATTTTGAAAAATGCCTTCATCCCACCAGTTCAGCTTCACCCTGTGGCCCTTTCTTGGAACTGGTAACTGGCATGCAGCCTAATCAGAGCTTTGATATTCAGGCTGTCCATAACTGACTGGACACAGATGGACTCTTGCTATGGGCACCATGGACTTTACTCTTTTCTCACTGTCTTGTTACTGATGGGGAAGCTGCCTATGCTGGAGCAGTTCCCCCTTTGGCATGGGTGAGGAGTGCTGAAAGGATCTTGTTGAAAAGGAGCACCTGGCAGCCCTTCTTTGGAGGAGGCAAGGAGGAGGTGCGAGGGAGTGAAAGGAATTACTGTTGTAGCCAGCTCCCAATCAGCATGCTGGAAACCCAGGCTAAAGCTGCTCATAGGTGTTGCAGCTCAATCCTTGCTCCCCAGCAGCAGAGGATGGAAGGGAGATAATTGAGTTACTGAGTTTCTAAAAACTACCTGCACCAATGTCTTCTGCAGTGTACTGGGCAGTCAGAAATTCCAATCTGTGGCCCAAGGTTCCTCTTTAAAACTCAGCCTTTCCTTTCTCTCTTTCCACTTATCTATACTGTTTCAGGGTGAATTCAAAGGCAAATCCCCCTCTCTCCCCTTCAAAACAGACAAAGACAACATTTCACTCAAGTCCTCAGTACAGATAGAGCCCAGCGGAAGGAGGGAGTAACTGCTGAAAGAACCCAGGAATAACAAAAGGAAGCCAGTGTCAGAAGAGCTAGATACAAGCAGCATGTGTTCTGGAAGAGCCCCAGGGCAACGTGTGTGTAAATCCCTTTGCACAACTGGCAACTACGCCAGAGCTCTTTGTTGCTTTGTTTTATCCAGAGGAACTTGATTTCACTGAAGATGGGTCTGTAGATTGGGCTTATCAATTTCTCAGCCTGAGAGACAGCTGAGAACTCAGCTCCCTGAAGCAAGAACTGACAGATTGCCAAGTCTTTCCCAGCTTGTCTAGTTGGCCATGTTCTTGCTACAGAGTGCTATTTTTGAATATCAGGAGAGCTTAGCAGTTGGAAGGGCAATGATATGTGTGCCCTTGGGAGACCTCATCCTCTTCACCAAACCATCACCTTCTAGATATGATTCTTCTAAAGCTTTGGCTTATACTTAGAGTGCTGCAGTTCACAAAGCTTAAAATCTTTAGGACTTCCCTGAATTTATCATTCTAGGTGGCCTAGAAAAGGTTTGGTCCCTGAGATACTGTTCATAAAATTAGTCAATGAAGAAATGACAGGCAACTTTATGAAGGAAACTCTGAACACTTCCCATTGAAAAGTCAGCAGAGAGGCACTCAGTTATTGATGAATCTTTTCTCCCTAGACCCTGTGTGTTTGGTCTGGCCAGCTCTAGAGCTTTCTGCCCTTTCATCCTTTCTAAGCATCATCCTGAGTGCTGGGCTGCTTCCACTGAACTATCTGGTGATTTGGAGGCACAGCCAGTCTACGTGCCAGACAGCAAAGTCTGTTGTTCTTCATGAAGAAGTGAGAGATACGTACTCCATGGCAGGAAACTGTTGATGATATTTGTTGCAGTAGGTATGGTAGGTAGAAAGGCCTAGACTGTGGCTGATGCTGTGCAAAAGGGTACAAACAGAGCAGCTAAGCATTTTATACTCTTGTAAAAGAGAGACTATCCCAGCCCTTTCCTATATATATGTGTGTGCGTGTGTATATGTGTGTGTATRTATATATATATAAAAAAACCTTTTCTTTAGTCAACTCTTGCTTTCCTTCTGTTGCTAAAGTAGAAGAGGGAGATTGAATGTGTGAAGTCAGAGGAAGGAGAAGGATCAGCCTGAAATGTTACTGGCTCTGCAGTTGTCCCAAATAATGAAACTACCTGAAGGAAATATAATCTAAACAGTCTGCAAGTTTGATGTGGCATCTTGCATGATATACGAAAAGTGGGCATTGAAAAGTATCACTTAAGAATCATGTTTTATCCTTTCTGTCCATTAATATAAAGGAGCTTTAAACTGCTGAAGTCCATTCAGTTAGATGTATGATCTAATTGGAATATGCTCTGGTGCAGGTAAAGTCTAGTGGTTATCATCCCTGCCCTCAGAGCTCATCCATGCCCTCTCAGTTGCTGTACCCTGGTACCCAGACCCTCTGACCCTGCGTAGCTACCTTGTCTATGCTGGTGCTCCACAGTGGTGGGTGCCATGGTTGGGAACCTGGGGATGTCAGGTATTTCAGCCACTGATGACACTAGAATAAGCAGAACTTTGGAAGCAGACTGGTTTGGGGAAAAAATCTATCTGATAAATTCTACCTTCTGAGAGGTATGATATAACTGCAGAATGAAAAAGCAAGCTCTAAGGAAAAAGGAAGGTGTGGATCTATAATATGGATGTATGCTGACTTCACACAGGAGAGCAGTGCACGCATTTACAGACGAAAAAACTGGTAGCTGGTTGTGGTTGCAGTAATTGCCAAACTGTGCTCACTTGGTCTTCCAAAGTCATGTATTTTAGGAAGCTGAGTTACTAAAGAAAAGTACTATTGCCTCTCCTTCCTGTGATTCCCTTCCCCAAAGCAGTAAGTGGTTTATTAAACCAGAAAGAAATCCTCAAGTATTGCAAAATGTACCTCCAGAGTGGTGCTGTCAGTCCCATTAGTGTAGAACACAACAGCATGCAGCTGATGGGTTTTCAGGCGGAAGTGCATGTGCCAGGGCCCGATCTGTGAGTGGTGGTACCAAATGTAACTGTGGCCTCCAAACCTCACAGCTGTTCCTGGAAACAGAATGAGTGAAAGTACCCATCTTTACTGTCCTTCAGGAGCCCATAGACTGTGTTCAGCCTTGCCTTTTTTTTCCCAAGTGTAACACCATAACTGACCAAGAATAGTCCCGTCCACAGCAAGCCCCCACACACTGTAACTCCCACGGCTCCCCATCTGGAGCTCCCAGGACTACTTCTATATACTGAACTGCAAGGCAATCCTGCAATGGCAGCTTTGCTGTCTGTCTCACAGTTCTTTCAAGGTTCCCTCAGCGTGGTCTATGACACCCTTGACTTTCCTTATCCTTAGAATGGCTTTATCTTAGCCTGCACTATTCTCCTGCCATTCYTGCCCAAGCAAGGCTAACCTCCATCCCTGTTCCCTCATCTCATTTCTTGAAGTACTCTAGAAATGAAAACATACATATTCTTTATCTTTCCTGGAATCTTTCAATTAGTTTGTTTTGCCGAGCCTAGGACGAACACAGCAGCTCAAAGAATGAAATTCTAATTGCTGAGCTCATCTTCCTTACCTGCTACGTATAAGTCACTTTTCTCAATGAGATAGATGCTGCTATTAATGGTATGCTACAGAAGGTTCATGACTAAGTGAACTAAGTGAAATTTTAAAGCTCTAGGAGTCTAGACTCTGCCTTGAAAGTGCAGCCAGAATGGTTAGTCATTGGGACAACCTAATTCAGTGGAAAGTCCTGGTATTTTAAGCCGGACTGAAGTAAAACACAATGTGCCACAAAACAACTTCAGATCTCTAGTATGGGACACTGTCAGGAAGGATTGCTCACCATTGCAAGAACAGATTTGCTCCAAGCTGTGCCGTGGGGTGAGGACGCTGAGTCGGGCAGTGCTRTAAGTAGACATCATGCCTGGGTCCAGCTGAATAGTTTCCTTGCAGACACGGTGGGCACAATCTGACCCGTGACATGGCACGTGAATTGCCTTCTTCATTCGGAGCCCAACAAGCTGGTCCATCTCTCCAGCTGACACAGTGATCTTATTTGCAAGAACTCTGGGCTCGTACAATGAACCGTGAGGCTCTCCAACAGCCAAGAGCAGGTCCACTCCATCAGAGGTAGTTGCAGGCTGCAAGCTGGCCATGTGGATATTTTGGCGCTGAGTGACAAGGATGTTTCCCAGAAACCTTTGCAGGTTACGCCAGTGGTCTCCCACAAATTCCTCAGGAGAGAGGTGTCGGAAATGTAGCACTACAGCCTTGTCCAGAGCCTCCTGTGTAAAGCACCACACGTGGACATTGACACTGGTGGTGGCTGTGAATGTACCATCGCTGACTGTCACATTCAGAAGATAGTGACCGTGGGGAAGTTTGTCCCCAGCAATGATCTTTCCATCTGCAGCTCCAACAGAAAAGAGCCCCTCCTGAGGTGCTTCAGCTACCAAAGTATATACGAGTGTGTCGTGGGGATCTCTGTCTGTGGCGTGGATCTTGCCTAGAACACCACCTCGGAAGGCTCTCTCGTTGGTAGTGATGAATATCTCCAGGGGAAGGGCTGAGGGAGCATACTGGCTCTGCTCAGTCACTTGGATATTTATAAATGCAGATGATGACAGGGGAGGGATACCACTGTCAGAGACCTGTCAAGGAAAACAAGAGGATCCATTATAGCTGTGTGCTGATTTACTGTCAGCTCACCTGACCTGACAGGCTGAGAARGTTTTATAGAGGAGAGCACCTTGCAAGTAAACGGGTGGAAGCTGTCAGGCAGCTGTTTGGGAATGAAGAAGGAAGGGTGCTAACTGGGAAAAAATGGCAGAAATGTTGGATCTCATCGAGAGATGACTTTACGAGGCAGGCTCCAAGGAGAAGGCAGGTTGACCTGGCAGAATACCTTCCAGCATGGAGACTGATTGAGACCTTCTGTTAACAGGGGGGTTGCGCTCATTTCTGTGTGCGCTCGTCAGCAGCTGAGACACAACCAGGCGGCTCTAATTCCTGAGAGTTAATCATCTTTAGAGATGTTGCCAGTTTGGGGGGCTTCATACATAACAGCGTTCAAAGATATAAAGCAGTTACGCACTTGTATGCAATAGTCTCCTGGTCTATTTAAGCCCATATCCTATCTCTGACAATGGCTGCCTAGCATGAGTCAAGGAACCTCAAAACAGAAAAATKTGAATAATCAGATTGTAGGACAAGTTTCTCCCTAATCTTGGGCAGTTAGTGGTTGAGGTTAATAATAATAACAGTAGCTTTTAGAACAGCTACTATTACTGGAGATGTATGTACTTTACATATTATTATTATGTTGTTTCTAATGGGATATCCTACTGCTAACAGTGAATAATTCACTTATTCTGTACCAATACAAATTCTTGAAGAAAAGCTAAAATCCCTCCTAGGATGCTTGGAGAAAGTTTTCAGGACCAGTTCTAGGTTTCACTTTAAACTGAAAGTCACTAGAATTATACTGGGAAAAGTGTTTCTCCAAGGAAATTGATGACAGAGCACTTCTCATGACCATATTATCTGATTTTATCAATACAGAGGCTAATTTCCAGGTTCTTGTGGACAAACTGTTCAGAGAGATGAGCTCTATTTGGTTCCAAGCTGCAGAATTTGTGCCCAGACAGGATTTCGCCAAAGCCAGTGCAGTTTCCATCCAGCTATGCTGTCCTAATCTCATTTTGTTATTACTAAATTTGGCTAGGTAAATTAATATACCAGGGGAGTAAGGTAGGCTGTACCTGGACTTGTAATAGGTACTGTTCTTTCACTCTTCTGTTCAGGATGGATGATGTCACCAGCAGACCATTTTGGGTGACATCAAAGGCCTTCCCATCATTTCCTTGGGTGATCTGGAATGAATATGGCGGTCCATTTTCTGGGGAGTCTCTGTCGCTCATAATCAGCTCCAGGACGCTTGTACCCACTGGGGCATTCTCCTGAAATAAGGAAGGATAGTAGTAGAGAACAGGCCTAGGAATTGGCATTACTCCTAAGACTGCTGCATCAAAAACAGAGACAGAAATCTCTTGCTCATTTGGACTCCTGCCATCATTGGCAGTAATGCAGTGGTGATAAGGGTCTTCCTTACATAGCATTAAATACATATAGAGTCACCTAGATTAATGTAGACAACTGASCTGCTGCTGCCCTGGCTTACTCCTAGAGTCATGTAAGTACAAGGGGAGATGAAAGCATGTTCTGGGCTCCTGTCTTTCTGAGTATGTATGGGTGCTTTGAGCCCAAGCTATGGGCTCACTAGTTATGTCCATCAGCAGTAGCAGTGCTTGACTGTGTGCTTGGGTCCACGCTTTATTTTTGGTGTAAATATGGACAACTGCAAGGGAGGAAAGGGCTGCAGGTCAGGCTTGAAAAGTGTGAAAAGAGCTCTGCAGGCTCTGTGCTAAAAGGACAGAAGAYGCCTAAAGTTGCTTGTAGGAGAAAATGGCATCTGTTGGCTATCTGCCCCAGTGGATCCTGCTAGTTCTTTGTAGCAATGAGCACAAGCAACAGCATGCTTCATCACTAACTCCCTTCTCTGCCTCAACAGCCACTCACACGTGGGTACCTTAGTACCCCGAGATGAACTGGGAGAACATCCCCCCTGCCTTGGCTTACCTGCACCACTACGCTGTAGTTGAGCTGGAAGAACCGAGGAGGGTTGTCATTGACATCAGACACTTGGACATGCAGAGCAACATCGCTGAACTGAGCAGGGTGGCCGTTGTCTGTGGCTCGAACTGTTAGGGTATAGCTGGGGATCTGGATAATTTATAAAGCATGGTCACTTGGAGAAGTGAAGGAATGCTGGCTTTCTCATATAGATGTTTAACTCTGTTGCATCTTGTTAAAATTTTTGAGGCTTTGCATTATATCATAATAATAGCTTTGTCCCTTGGCWAGGACCCTCCATTTACAAATCTCAAAGCACCTTGCTAAAAAAAATAACCTCGTAGTTGTGGAGAAGAGAAACAATTTGCCAAAAATGGGTGAAAGCAAGCTGGGCAAACATCTGTCAAGGATGGTTTGGATATAGTTGCTTCTGCTTTACAAATCAGGGATGGTCCAGATGACCTTTCAAGCTCCTCTCCATAACTACATTCTATATTACTCTGATTGAGAGAAGCAGAAATCAACCATGCTGGTTTCCAACTTGGAGCTGTCTCATATTCAGCCATCTCTGGAGCACTGGCAGAGCATACAACAGCCCATGCTATCACTAGTGAAGACTACATCATCTTCCCAGAAGTCCAGCTTTTCTACAGCGATATCTATGGGTCTAGAAAATAAATTAATGAAAGACTTGCCTTCTCATTACAGTATTAGATCATTCAGAAGACAGGATGTAACTGAGTATAGTGCGCTCTCTTAGTCTTTTGCACCTCATCTTTTCTAACTCTCTTGTTTCTGTTATCCTGAACTCACCTCCTCTCTGTCCAGGTGCTTGGCAATGCTGATCTGCCCACTCTTTGGTTGAATGGCAAAGTGTCCCAGTGGGTTCCCTCCCACAATTGAATATGTGATCTGATTGTTCATTGCTCCGTCCAAGTCATCAGCTGACACCTGTTAGGAGAAAGAAAAACCTACAGTTCCTGGCCTAAGATGGCCTTGCCAAGAAAGGACAGGTGTAAGACCTCCTTATCATTTCAGCGTATTGGATTGAACTTCTTTCAGATAAGAAAGAGGGAGGAAAGTAATTCAAATAAGTTTCATTCATTAGTTTTTCCAGGAGAAAACTCTGCAAAGCGCAGGTTTTCTGCTCATTCGTTTCCTGGCATCACCAACTCTGTGTGATGGTAATACTGGTTTGGCAGGGGACATCTCACTGGAATGTCTTGGGCTCTGCTGTTCTGCCCAAAGAACTCCCTGCCTTTCCTAGGCCTCATAGGCTTTGGGCCTTATACAGCCATTTAATCTTGTTTGGGATATCCCTAAGTATCTGTATTTCTTTTGGGTATCTTAAGCTTTCACTTAAAGGTTGTCTTCTAAGGCTAAATGCCTTCCATGTCTGTGGTCTATCATGAATGTTGGTCATCATCCTATGTAAAGTAACGCCTGGATTTTAATGCTGAATATCATAGCCCTGCTCTCTGTGTTGATCCCCATGTATGCTATTGAAGATGGGGATCCCCTTTTCATTCAATGGCTATGTTGAGGTATCTCTATTCGAAGGCAGAGTAAATACTGCATAACATAAGTAAGAGAAGAGAAAAACACAGCTGGCCTAGTTCTTTATCATACTGTGAGGATAGTTTCTCCAACTGCAGCATCTTCCCGGATATCAGCAAAGTAAGGGTCTTGGATGAATTCCGGTGCATGGTCGTTAATGTCAGTGATGTTGATCACCACCATGGTGACATCACTTAGAGAAGCTGAGCCCTTCCTTGTTCCCTCAATGGATAGATAATACTCGTGACTGGCTTCGAAGTCCAAGCTTCCATTTATGTATAAGGCACCTGCATTGGTAGATGGATAGAAAACATATCAATATTCACTGAGTGCTACCTAATATAACTGTATGTTACCCTGGGCTGTATATTCCCYGTGGGATCAGCATGGACAACATTTTTAAAATAAAATCACCTCTAGCATTTTGAAGTGGAAAAATGTCCCTATCCTATTCTCTATATATTCCTCACTCCCACAGAGCTGTCTTATGTCCCAGAGATACAACAGTAATTTTTCTACTGATTTCAGTAAGACTGAATCAGGCCTTAAATGACTTGGCTGGTAAAATTTAGGGAAGACTGTATTTCCTATCCCCCATACTGTACTCGGTATAGGGGCAGAAAAGATTTGTGGCCAAGGTCATCTAATTGGGAACATCAAGGGAAGCTATTTTTTAAAAATGAAGTGTGCTGACATTCTTCTTCCCCAGCCCCCTGCTCTGACATGCATGGGGACATCTTTCAGTAAAAGAATAGGAAAGGGTGTTAAAGGCTGAGAATATGTGGTGGAGAGGTAAGAGAAAGAGCTGAGGACACACACAGGGAGAGAGAGGGATAGGAATGAAAGATTGGGAAAGATCTTCAGAGAAAGGAGAAAATAGGAGGAAGAAAAGATGAAGGCAGTCTAAGAATCACAAGTGGATCAGGATCAAAGAGCAGAGGTAGGAAAAGAGCAAGTGCAATACTTTCAAATGGCTAAAGTCAGAGGAGAAAAGAGCAGAAGTGCAAGCCAAATAGAGAAGGAGCAGATAAGGACAGCTGYTGATGTTGGGCCTGCCTGGGCACAAGACCTTCTTACCTGTGTTTGAGTTGAGTTGAAATTTCCCGTGGTCATTGCCATTCACAATTTCATACTTGATATCTGTGTTTTCTGTGTTGTCCCTTGTCAATATTGACAAATTGAGAACTTCCGTGCCCACGGCCACATCTTCTTTTACTATGGCCACATATTCAGGGGCCAGGAAAACAGGTAAATACTCATTTAGATCCACCACAGAGACAGTGACAGTGCCAAGGGCAGAGAGTGGCTCTGGGGTGCCCCGGTCTGTAGCGCAGACTGTCAGCTCAAATGCCGAGTGCTGAGTGTCCTTTAGAGGCTTTTCCAGGCGAATCACCCCTGTTGTTTCCTCAATTGAAAAGTGTCCATTGGCAGAGTCGGAGAGAGAATAGACCACCTCGGCATTGAGACCTGGAAGGACACCGTGACAGACTGCATTAATAGATGGGCAGGAATGATGCTGTTTCTTATTTTATTTTATTTTAACTCATTAGGACTACACGTACCTATGTGAACTTAAATTCTAGGGGAAATGAAGGCTGTATGAAAATCTTGAAGTGTGCTCCTGTTCACCTGCAGATTCAGTTATCTAGCCACTCTCACTATCATCTGTCAATCAGCATCATCTGCCTTATATGTACTGGTGACTCCCATTTTTAATTCCTTTGTTTCAAAACTTCAAATCTCATYCAAGAGCAGATAATACTTATCCTGCTTCTCTATCACTGTAAATTCAATTTCTGCTTTTGAGGTTTAATGAAAACTCTCTTCTTAGGAGCCTTAGCTATTTTTTGTGAGAATCTGAAATTACAGGAAAATTTTCTGTATTTTCAGAAGGACCACTCCATCCATATCATCTACCCTCTGCAGATCCAAAGTTCCCTTTCTTCCTAATTATGTGGGTTCTCAGTCTCTATCTTTAGGATGATTTCTGTCCAGTTTGGATCCAAGATAAAATCTGTTTTACAGTCAGTTGTGTCACACTACAATTTCTGAACTTGTCCTCAACGTCTGTCTGCATGTTTCTAGAGGTACAGTACTTCCTGTAGGGTCACGAGAATGCTGATGCAAGCCCACAAGTCAGGAATGTGTCAGTGATGAGATCCAGGCAGTTGTCTTTGCCAAGATTCAATCATCTATGCCCATCGCTGCAACACTTCCATAGCTTTTAAGGGTTTCTATTCAGGATGAAAGATTAACTCTTTTTTTTTTTTTTTTTTTTTTTAAAAAAAAAAAAAAAACCACTATTCTGACTCACCTTCATCAAGGTCCCTGGCAGCAACCACAGCTATGGGTGTCTTTGTTGTGGTGTTGTCAAAAACAGCCACAGCGCAGTGACTGGGGAAGAATCTCGGTGCATTGTCATTTGTGTCCTCTATGATAAGTGTAACATCTGCTTGGCAGGAGTGGCCTCCGCCATCTGTCGCCTTGGCGACAAGATGGTACACAGGTTTCTGTTCCCGGTCAAGAGGTGCAGAAGTGGTCAGCTCCCCTATTGGAAATAACAGGAGATGGTCTTGTCTTTTGCAACTGCAGTCTAGGAGAGCTTAGAGAGGTTCAAGCATGCTGTCTTCCTGAACGAACTGTGGGAGACAGCAGACTGRGTTTGAACACCAGTTCTAATCCAGTTAATAGCGATGATGTGTCCATACAACATTGCTCAGAGCTATTTTCAGATCATTGCCAGACTTTGTCCTGGCAGGACTTGGCACAGGCACACTTGTAAGACAGAGAGTCTTACAAGTCAGGCTGAACTTTATGCAATGGATGTTGTCATGGGATATGGGCGCTCATAAATAAATTGTACTTCTAATCATCTTTGTAAACTCTGCTGAATTAAGCTTTCTGCAATGTAATGAACCTCAGGTGAACTCTAGAAGTATCAGTGTACCTACTTGGAAAGGAGGAAAACAAGATCASCAAATACACTTTTTTTTTATCGAGCTAAGACTTTTCTGTAGAGTTTAGACAAGAACTTACGTCTCTAGATCAAGTCAGTGCTTTAATGCTTTGCCTATATCTCCTCCTTGGGACATGACTGTTAGCAATAGTGTCTGCCCTTCATTTTCACAATGTTAGTGCCAAACATTTGTAAAGAAAGATAGCAGGAAGACAGAGCAAGTGCTCCTTTAGTCTATAATGCAATAAAACTGCTGTTTGTCACCCCCTGCCAGCTTGAGAGAGTTAGAATGAACAGTCATTTTGTTTGTTCAAGAGGAGATAAGTGATGCACTGTGGCTGGAAGCTGGTATCTCTCTGGYGGGATGAGAAAGAGAATAAAAGCATCCACTTGCTCTTATACTGCCATGGGGGAGGGCCAGATCTCACCTGTATGTAGGCCCAGTTGGAACTCCTCTGCTCCGGGGCCATGGAGGCTGTATGTTATCTGGGCATTGCTGCCAACATCAGGGTCGGTCGCTGATATTTTCAAAATGAAAAGACCCGGGAGGGCGTCTTCAGAGACTCTCCCAGTATAGGATATCTGACAAATACAGAAGGTGTCATTGGCTTTTGATCCATCTTCAAATTGCCTTCACTCGCTCTCGCTCAATAAGGGGAAAACAGACTGGCAGAACTTTCATGGAAAAGGAGAAATCATGTGGTTTACCGTGGAGCACAATATGCTTAACGTCTTGCTGTTGTGAAAAGAAACCACAATGCCAGGGTATATGAGTACAGGCTGGAAGACAAGCCTGTTATGTCTGACACTTTTAAAGCCCTGCCTGGAGCAGTAGCCAACTGTGAAAACTACAGTTCAGGAGGGATGTAGACCAACTGGAGGGAAGTTTGGAAATCTACAGTGTGATCTATGGTTGACCTAATCAGTGCTATTTAGCTTTTTCTAAAAAAAAAAAGAGAGAGAGGAATCATCTTAACTTTGATACTCTGTAAGAGGCTGCTGCATTGAGTAAAGAAACAACCTGTTTTCCAGGAATATTCAACATTTGGGAGGCTATCTGATAGATAATGCACTGAAACTGAGTAGCATATTAGCAAGGAAGACTGCAAACCTCCACCTCTGTCTCTAATCTCTGAGAATGGGTTAGATAAACAGTTTTGATTGATCAGATCTTCTTTCGGACCAGAGGATGGAGTAGCTGACATCTTGAGGTCCTTTTAAACTTGAGGTTTCTTGGTTAGCAAGTGTYAAATGATAATCTCTGTTATCCTTACTCTTACAGTAGGGTGGGAGCTATAGAGTACTATGGTGATATTTCAATATCAATATCCATCCCCTGTCTCTGCTATGAGCACGTAAAGGCCAGTAATTTGCATCAGTGCCATCACCATGAGAGTAACCGGCTGTGGGAAGCTCATTGGCACCAAAGCACTCATTCCACACGGGTCCTGAAAGTTTAGGAAGTGATCACTTCTGTTGTTTCTCACGAGTGAAACCCACAGCAATGATCAGCGCTCTGTACAGTAACAAACCTCCTGATGGGAATCTTCTTGCTTAACAGAATATAAAGTTTGGTAATTTACATGCCCCTACCCAGGAGGCTTCCTGGCATTGTTTATCTCCAAAAATTATCCTTTATAATGCTTAGGCACTCATTTACTGCTGGCAAACATGCTCGGAGGCTAGATTTAATGTTCTTGCTTGACGTGCAGCTTAATTAAAAGTGCTAAACACAATCAAAGCAACAGGATCGTGTGAGAAAAATTATGACAAGCCAAACCCTCTTAACATGCGCCTTTTCTGTCCTTTCTTCCTCTCAGCTGCTTTCTCTCCTTCCTAGCTGCTCCTCTCATATTCCCTAATATACCAGGAGAGATGTCTTACCTGACCACATTCAGGGCTGTTGTCATTGATATCCAGAACAAAAATTTCCACTTCAGTGGTAGCCTGAAATTTTCCATCAGAAGCCATAACCTTGAGGAGGTATTTCTCTGTATCTTCTCTATCCAGAGGCTTCTTGGAAGAAATTGTCCATTCTCCCTCAATTTCACTAACTGTGAACTGTCCTAATACATCTCCTTCTAGAAAAGCACAGGAGGTAAGATGGAGAAAAAAGACATTTACACGGTGCTGAAAATCTGAAGTGATAAGAGACAAGGATAGAGGTGTGTTCACTCCCAGTCCCTTATGAGAGCTGAAGGACTTGCAGTGGTGACGCAGAAAGGGCATTGGCGTTGTACTGGCTGTGTGGGGAGCAGTTGGCTCTACTTCAYTGCACACCAGACCCTGAGAAATACGCTTCATGTTTCTGTTAGTTACTATTTGAATCCTACAATGTGGAGAGGAAGGAGCTGGAAGGAGGGAGCAACTCCCAAATGCAGAAACATTTGTGTATTGTTCTGCAGACATGCATATTAATCATCGCAAAACTATCACTTTTCTAAAGCATGTCAGTCTGTCTTAGTATATGTTCCTAAAGGTACCTGAGAGTTATAAATATCCTACGGACATTGGTTGGGTCTTATTGCTACAATACCATATTTAGTTTCATTTGCTTTTTAACTCATAGCTGCATTAAATATATAGCTCTATTATTTGAGGCTACCTTTTGATTTTATAAGGGATAAATTTTGAAATACCCTGATAAATCCAGGCTAGGTAGACTCTCCAATCCAMCAGTTTCATGACTCTCCTGCTGATGTTAGCCAAAGTGATTTATAAAAGGAGTGGATGTCACCCTTGRAGAATCCCTCTCCTCTGGCAAAGAGCTTATGTCCTCTGCGGAACCCAAGCCTTTGGGCAGAAGAAGGGAGCACATCAGGTAATGGGAAGCAATGGAGAGAGGTGGCTGTAGGGCTTATTTGTGCTAGACTCTGAAAGGCTTTGCACAGCCTGGTAAATTATATTCGCTTTCTTTCTGCTTTCATTTGAATTAGTGTTGTTTCATGGTTGTGAATATGGAGGCATGAGGAGATGTCTATTAGCACTTCTTCTAATATTGAGAGATTCTTACCATGTTCAGATTTAGTTTCCTGCATTTGAAATCAAAGTCCATCTATGATCCCATCAAGGCCAGTAAAAGCTTTTGGGACAAGGTGGACCTTAGGTCCTCCTGTACAAACTCTCCTGGAAGWGGACTAAGAGCCCTTATTTTTCAGAGTAGTACAACTTGTGGTGAGACACCAAGTCCTAGCCCTGCCTCTCACTACAATGCCCATGAGAGGAACAGAGAGGAAGACCTCTTCTGCTAATTCTTGGTCTTACTTCGGGGAAAYGGTTTATGATCTGGGACAAGTCTCCTCTCTGTATCACTCATCTTCCTTATACTATTTGGGAAATTAAGGCACTTCAGTACAAATAACAGGATGGACCGGAAACTGGTGGACGCTCTTCTAGGCTAGTGCTGGAAGGGTCTTCTCTGTTGGGGTCTGAAGAGATTTGAGCACTGGGAAGCTAGGTTCCTTGTTCACCTCTTATAGTGCTTTTGCTACAGCACTATACTGCCGTCATACTTACGTATTTATTACGTAAAGTTTGATCTATGCTTGTAAGTACAAAGCAGAGAGAAGGTATGTTAATCATCACTGATATAAATGTACACCTTTTCAGATTTGAGGTAACTGGAGGTTACTAGAACCTTTAAAACAACAGAAATGCTACTACAGATATTAACTGAATCTTTCCTCTCGAAGGCTTACAAATACCTAGGSATACCATAAAGTAATTGAAAATGCCAGCATTCCTCTTCTGTTTTGAATGGTTGTAATGATAGATAACAGGCTACAGCATGATCAGGCTAAGTGCTTTGACTCTGAAGTGTCTTGTTTGAGTTGGAAAAAAACATTTTCATTTGAAGTATTTGTTMTAGGCCTGAGAAAGTCTCTTTGGGGTCAAAAAGTACCATAAATTCAAGCTTCTACTTGTACAGATGCACAATGAGTTTTGTACTGTAGCCTTTGTTGTTGTTTTAGAACAGTGGTTAATTTCAGCTGGCACAACTGATGTTGCAGGGATGCAAGAGGCACCTTTAGTATTTCTTGCCGGTCAAATACTTAACTAAGATTGAAATAACAGTCCAAAACATCCAACAGCCTGCAAGGTGGTTAACTGCAATCTTTGGGGGAAAAAAGTGCAGCTCCATATATTTGAGGACTTCTTTTTTGATAAGTCAGAGTAAAACTGACTTTGTAGGAAATGCATTTAATACCAGAAAGTTATACACATCCTATGTGCACATATACAGTTATTAAAAATATATGCAGGACATACATTTGTTTGATGTGTAAACTCAGGGCAGTGTTTACAAGAAAAGCAGCAAGGCCGAAGAACTTAGATACAGCTCTCAGTATTTATGTGAAAGAGACTTTCCTTCCAGCTGTATCACTGCTTGTGTCCATGCAAGAGGTATTTCAATTGCACAGTCATAATTATTAGCTAATAATAAGTGCGTATAAATATACCTGCAATGTTGTATAATTACTTATATATTTTTGTGTTTGTTTATTTTGAAATAAATGAGATACATCTCCCAGTTCTGATGGAGAATTAGTATAATGCTATTTGTATATTAACATTCTGAAAGATAGTGCATCAAAATCTGACTTCAACACGACATTAATCATTCTTGCCTATTAAAAAGTAAGTTAGGCATAACTCACCAGTTATGTAGCATGTGACCCGCCTGTTCTGCTCAGAAATATCTGCATCGATGGTACTCAGTGTGACAACAGCCTGTCCTGGCTCTGCATTCTCAATTATCGACCCTTTATAGAAGTCTGAGGTGAACTGTGGAGCATTATCATTTTCATCAGAGACARTGACCTCCACCAGGGTTTGGGAAGAGAGCTGGACTTTCCTGCCATGATCAGTGGCCACTACATAAAACTGGTAGATCTCCTGAGCTTCGCAATCCAGCTCTTTTAACGTGGTGATCCACCCACTCTCACCATCAATAGTGAAGAGTCCTTGGAGGCTGCCAGACTCTGCTTCCAAACTGTAGGTTACTTGTCCATCATTTCCTGTGTCCTGGTCATTAGCTGTCACTTGAATGACCGTAGTTCCTGATGGCATGTTCTCCATGACAAAAGCTTTGTATGGATCTGCCTCAAAAACAGGTCTGTTGTCATTGACATCCTGCACTTGGATATTCACAGAGACCAGTGAGACAAGCTCAGTCTCCTGATGTGAACAGTGAGCCATAACATCAATCTGGTACCACTTTGTGATCTCATGATCCACAGCCTTTTTGATTTTCAGAGTCCCTGTTTGCTCATCCAGTGTGAACACCTCATCCTTATTACTTTCTGTAGTGGTTCCCTTCACCAGGCTGTATATAATGGGATCCTCTGCAAAAGCTTTGACTGACCCTATTTCTGATCCTTCTGAAAGGTCCTCAGATGCTGAGAATGTATAAAGGGGCTCGGAAAACCTTGGCAATGTCACATCCCGGGGAACAATCTGAAGATTCACTGGGACAAAGGAGTTCCARTGAGGAGGTCTGCCATCCTCAGCTTTCACCTTGAAGTTAAAGGCTCTGTTTTCTAAACCAATAAGGCTCTCCTTGACTTTAACAACCCCAGTGGCAGCATTGATCTCAACAAGGTCTTCTGTTGTATCTTCCACAGAGTCAACAGAGTAAATCACATCTGCATTTGCACCTTCATCGGCATCGTAAGCTAGTACCTGAATGACAGGGGAGCCTTTGCTAACATTGGACTGGATGGACAGTGTGTATTCAGAGGCTTTAAACTGAGGTGGGTTGTCATTCTCATCTGTAAGGATTATTTTGACAGTACAGAATGCCACCTTCCCACCCCCATCCTTGGCCATCACTTTAATGGCAATGACTCTCTCTGTAGAGTTTTCTCTGTCTAGTTTTTGCAGAGTGGTGATATGACCTTTATTGTCTATGGAGAACTTCTCATGGGCAAGTTTATTTATGATAGTATAGTCTATGGTGCCGTATGGGCCACCGTCTGGGTCAATAGCCAGCAGCTCAATCACTTTGGTGCCTATCTCAGCATTTTCCGCCAGTTCTGCCTCATACATGTTCTGCTGAAAAGATGGGCTATATTTGTTGGCATTTGTGGTATTGATGTACACAGGCACAGTACTCTTGAAAACTCCATCTGAGGCAGAAACTTTGAGGTTGTAAGATGACTCCAAGTCTTTTCTGCAGCGGTTGAACATAGATATTATTCCAGAAGTGCTGTTGATGGTGAAATGCCTGTTGTCATTACCTGAGAGTATCACATATTCTAGTCGTGTGGTGTCTCCACTATCAGGGTCCAGAGCCTGGACTTTTACCACGATGTGCCCGCATGTAGCCATTTCGCTTACCTTAGCTTCGTACYGAAGCTGGCTGAACTCTGGGGGATTGTCATTGATGTCTGTCACATCTACAATTACCAGGGCATCACTGCTAAGTGGAGGCATCCCATGATCTACAGCTCTTACTTTCATGCGAAACTGTTGATTTTTCTCATAATCAAGTGCTTGGGCTGTTGTTATTTGTCCTGTGCTGGAATCAATATTAAAGAATTTGGCAGYATCTGAACCATCATCCAAGATCTGATAGGATATCACTTTGTTTCTTCCTGAATCTTTATCAGAAGCAGAGAGCTGGACAACAGGGGTCTGTGTGGGCAAACTCTCCGAGACAGAGGCCATGTAAATCGTCTGAGAAAATATGGGGGCGTTGTCATTAACGTCTTCTACCTCCACTTCTACTATCGCTTCAGAAAAGGATCCTAGTGCTGTGTCCGTGGCTCTAACAGTGAATGTGTGTTTTGTCTCTAGTTCATAGTCCAGCTGGCCTGTGACAGTAAGGACACCAGTTTTGAAGTCGGTGCTGAACTGTTTCAGGGAGTCTTCTTCCACAATGTTATAGATGAGGCGCAAGCCTTCAGGACTACGGGCTTGTATGTGAAGAATAGATGTGTACAGTGGGATATTTTCTGGCACTTTCACTCGGTAGTAAAAGCTTTGGAAAAGAGGATTGGATTTGTTCCTTACACTAATCACAACCTCCTCTTCAGCCTGGAGAGGAGGCTCACCTCTGTCCTTAGCAATGACTCGAAGGCTGTATTTATTTAAAGCTTGATAATCAAGAGGTTTCTTAAGTGAGATGTCTCCTAGGTAGGGGTCAATCCAGAAATACCTGTAGTCCTCTGCAAAGGAGTAGGTAATGGCACCATTATCCCCTATGTCTTTGTCTGTTGCTGACACCTGAAAAAGTACATCACCTGGCTCGGTGCCATCCTGCACTGAGGTATAATATGGCACATTCTCAAAGTGGGGTGCGTTGTCATTGATATCCTCTACATAAACCTTGACTGTGGTTTGGGATACTCTTGGTGGTTTCCTACTGTCCTTCACTTCCACAGCTACCTCATGCATATCTTGCGTTTCACGGTCAAATTTCACACCCTTGGTTTGGAGTACTCCAGATGCCTGGATCATTTTAAATCTTTCCTTTCCATTCAAAAGTGAGTAGAAGAGTGGTTCATTTAGCTGATATCCCTTTACCCCAAGAATAGTGAGAGTCTTCTGATCTGTAGAGTTCTCCATCACAGTTGCTGTATATATATCTTGATTGAATTTTAAGTCAGTACTTTGTGCCTGAGTTAAATTTAGCTTAACCTGYGCAGTGCTCTTATATAAGCCATCCCCAGCTCTAACCGTAAGTTCGTGATAGCTTCCCAGGCCAGTAGCATTAAGAATGGAGATGAGACCTGTGAGTGGGTGAATATAGAAAGTGTTATCAAGGTTCCCTTCCACAATGCTATAGGTCACATCTGAATCTGCATCTTTTGCTTGCACTGACAAAAGCTCCATCCCTGGGTGAGCAGGTAAAAAGACAGAAAGCTGATAAGTGTCTTTGAAAAAGATGGGAGGTGAATCATTCACATCTTTAACATGTATTGTGATCTTGACTGGCTTGGATGCAAATAAACTGGGATTTCCACTGTCGTGGACATGTACACTGAAGTGGAAGACTGGGGTGAGCTCATAGTCTATTTCAGCACGACTAGTAAGTGTTCCTGTGCTGGAATCTACTGCAAAATATTTCAGTGCCTCTGGTTCCAAAATTTCATAGACCAGCAAAGCATTGCAGTCTTGATCAGCGTCTGTTGCATGGGTCACCAGTGGGACATTGCTTTCATCTAGAACCATGCTTTGTGATGGAGCATTCTCCATGATCCAGCCAATGAAGAAAGGCTTAATGAAGATGGGCACATTGTCATTCTCATCTATGACATAAATAAGTACTATTGTGTCCATAAAGGCCCCAGCCATGTTGGTGCCACGGACTTTCAACTGGTAAAAAGACACCTGCTCAAAATCTAAGCTCTTCTGAGTAGAAATCAGGCCTGACTGATAGTTCATGGAAAACACTCCATCTCCATTTCCATCTTTTATTTCATAGCTGACTGGTGACAAGCTTGTGGCTGAAACCTGAATCAGAGGAGAGCCAACAGCAGTGGCCTCGCTGACTTCTGTGATGTATTCAGCCTCTGGAAATTTTGGAGGAGTTCTATCAGAGGATCTAATGTGGATGTGTATGGTAGCTGAATCTTTCAGCTGAGGGAACCCTTGATCTTCTGCCTTTACAATAAGAGTAAATCGGTCTTGCTTGGATGGGTCCAGTTTCCGGGCAACCGTAATAATTCCAGAATGTGGGTCAATGCTGAAGAAACCTTCCCCATTACCTGCAGTAAGAGAAATAACAACATGAAGATAAAATGAGCCGCTTTTTCATTGATGCTCTTCATTTCAAACCAAGCAATTTACACTAATCATCATCTGTTTCTTGCATTAGTAGGTAGCAATCTTGATTAATTTCTAAGTAATTCTTAGTAGCGGCATGTATGCTTGAAACTTTCACCTAATGTGCAGAACAYGGTAGCAAAGAATGTAATATTTTCTTCAAGCTCTGTCATGCTTAGAATTACTAATATTCCAGGCACAATTAAATTTCTCAGTACTTGATCTTAATTCCAGTGAGAAAGACTGAATAAAGGCTGGTTCATATCCTGCAAAGAGTTTACGTGCTAAATAGTCAGTGTGACACAGTCATAAGTACTTGTATATTAACCTTTACTACGATAAAATAGTTGCCCACTGAGCTTGTATGACCTAAAAAACCATCAGTCATTTCTGAGAAAGGGTACTCCACTTTTCTCAAGGATGTATTTCTTGGTAGAACTGGTGGAAGTGATAATGATGTGTGAGAATGTGAGTACTTTTGCCTAACAACTAGATAGTGATCCATCAGTCAGCTCCCGTGGCTGGGAAGGTTTTTCCAACTGTTCCAKCCACATTTTGCTTTTATCAATGACCCAGCATTGAACTATCCCCCTAAGGAAGGATGGCAATATTCTATAACATGGAAATTACCTGCTAGCTCTATCCTTTCTCTGGGTAAAAAGGAAATCACGGTTAAGAAACATGCAGCCATTTACTGTTCTTCTCTACAATAGAAGCAAGCAGAACAAGCTGACTAAGCTGATACAGCATATTATGATTCTTTTTCTCTGTCAGGTTGTAAAACTTTTTAAGGTATCCAGGAATACTCAGTTCCCCAGTTATGCTGACTGAGAACTAGAGAAAGCATAGAAATGCAGATGTGTTCAAAGCAAAGACTGCCTTGTTGCATGGCTCTCACCTGCCTGTAGGGAGTAGTGGATTTCAGCATTGGCTCCTTGGTCTGGATCAAGGGCTCTGACTTGTATAACCTCTGTGCCCACTATTACTGAGTCCAGCACTTCTGCTTCATAATGGATGTTGCTGAACTGCGGAGGGTGAAGGTTGCTGTTCTCCACGTGGATGACAATCCGAGCAAAGTTCCTCTTGATGGGGACCTCCTGGTCCCGTACCTGAATGACAAGAGGAAATGCAGGTACCATCACACTCAGGGAGAAGGCAGCCTTTCCTGCACCAGACTTCCAATAGCTCATCAGGACTCTTACAGAGGTCAATGTGTTTCAGCTGTACCAACCTCTCAGATGGCAGCGAGCCTGCAAGTTTCAGAGCCAAAGCACAACCTTGGAGCTGAAAGCAAAAGTTAACAATTACTCACCATGCTTCCCAGTACAAGAACCCAGTAGTCCTTCAAAGAAACTAGCAGATGATGGGGCTTAACAGATGGTTTTAAACTCTATGGAACTCCTTGCCACAGGACTTTGTGTGCAGCAAACTTTCAAAAGGCTTAAAAAAAAACTGTTGGAGCATTTCATGAAACAAAAAATCCATCAAGGCTTATTAAATATGACAGCATCAACTCTGGTTCAGGAAGTCCTTCAGCTGTTATCTGATGTAGCTGTTTTTATATTCTTATGTTCCTATGTTTCATCTGCTGTCAGGGGACAACAGCAGGTTTTTAATCTGTRTGAAAACAGCTGCAACCAGATCTACCCAGAATGGTTATACAGTTAGTAAAAGTTAATCCTACTTTCCTCTTCTCTGTCGTTCTAGACAAAAATCTCTGGAAAGGACTACAATCAGTGTGAAAATTTCAAGCAACCTACATTGCAGTTATGTCCTGGCTAAGCTGATGGACTTAGCAGGCTTTGRCTAGGACTCACCATCACTGTTAAGGTGTGCTGTGGCATGGGCTGGGAACTGAACCCTTCTGCTGTTGTGAGGACACCACTGCTTGGATCCAACTGGAAAAGTCTTGTGCTTTTGGGGTCCATGCTGCCATGGATGGTATATATAAGCCCTTTTCCTTTGTCCTTGTCTGTTGCACTGACTTGAAGGATTTCTCTTCCAGAAGGTGTATCTTCAGGAATTGTCACCTCATAATGGTTCTCCAGGAACTGGGGACGGTGCTGATTGATATCAATCACATGGATAAAGGCCTGTGGGGCAGACAATACAATGAGGGTAGCAGAGACTTGGGAACAACCTAAGTCTAATCTCTTTTGGGTGGAGTAGTGCTCTGAGCTGTGTAACCATCACAGTTCTTTTCAGTTCTTGGGGCTTTGCCATCCATAGTGACTGGCAGCCCTTTCATACCTTTCTCAGAGGAACACCCACTGTGCTTTCCCTTGGTGATTTTTGATTTGCTTCCTCTCATGTTGTTCTATCCAGTCTGCAAAGCCATTCAGACCGAACATACCTGCATTTGGCACACAGGGAAACCTTCATAGTGTGTCCTGTAAAGGAGCACCTGTTTGGCTTTACTAGGCTTTGCTGGCTGATGTCTCCACACTGACAAAGGAGAAATGTTTGGCTGGCATTTCTCAAAAGCAGCATATGCATGGAGAAGGTATGTAAAAGCAAAGCTTGTAGTCTAAAATTACTACATACAAATCTTCCTTTCTGCATTTAACAGCAAACACTTGTGGATGGCCAGTCCTAATTCTAATTACAAGKTTACCTGGTTTCCTCTTTTTTGTTTTCATACCTTGACTGTCCTCTACCTCCCTACTGATGTGTTGACCACCTCTTAGGAAGTCCCAGCTGAATGTAATAATTTGCTTCCTTTAGCAAACCTGAACATGCCATACATGTTTTGCACAAGCAAGTTTGCTGGCATGCACCTGTGGCTTTGAATGCCAAAATACACTTGGAGATGAGATGCAAAGTGGCAAGGAATGCACACCAGGCGAGGCAAGGCTTTGTTTGTTTATYTGGAATATTACTTTAAGAGAGTTGAGATAGCCATCCGTTTGCACTGTGTTTCACAGGAATGGTAGTGTTCTTCATTCATCAGCCCTCGCAAACCTCTGCAATGAGTTTCCCACGATAATTGTAACTCATAGGTGACTCATGATCTAGGCCTTCCTCCACACAGTGAAGGTTGGTTTTTCGGTTTCTTGCGTGTGGAGAAAACAGYTGGTGAAAGATCAAACCCTGAACATCCTACCTGAGGATAGCTAAATATGGGCAAACCTCAGCAGCCATAGGAACTTAGGCTYAGGGACTGCCTGAATGCAGCATACCTCCTTTCATCAGTGCTTACTTCTCCATGGCAACTCAGAGGACTCAGTATTTCTGTAGCTGCCCAGTCAACTCCTTGGATCTCTGTGCTGATACACTATTAATGCTATTAATGAACTTGCAGCATTAATCAGGCAGGGCCTGACCTCTTCTCATGTAGATACATCTGTGCTGGCTTTACACAATCTGCCAGGCCCTGCAAACGCTGTTAGATGTGCTACCAGGGATTTGAGCATGATCTAGCTGCATATTAAGTCTGTTGTCTCAACGAAGCTGCAGTTTAGTCTGAGCAGCTAGCTAGCTGAGGACTGAGTGTATAAACTGCCATTGACCTGTACTGTAARCACATCCTTACACATTGACTGTGATCATCAGGAAAGAGCTGGACTTTCCAGGACCATGTGTGTTTCCAATAGGATAAAAAATCCTTAGCTTAAGAGTCAGAAAAGACTCACGTTCTTCTGTAAAGGAGATCATAGTGTAATGAAATTCTTGTGCCTGGCACCTGATCCAGAACTCAGTGGAGTCGGAAGAAAGATTCCCCGTAGCTTACTCATTCCAGACTGGGTCTTCTAAAGTGAAAAGCATTACCTGGGTTTTGATGGTAGTGGATCCATCAGTGACTTCTACTGTCAGGTTATAGCTTGACTTCTTTTTGGCATCAAGGGTTCTTGCAATAACTATACTGCCTGTACTCTTTTCAATATCAAAATCCATGTCATCATCACCACCTGGGATAAGGGAGAGATTAGAAAAGGAAATGGCAGAGAGTAAGTTATAGGTAAGATTTCTATCTGGAGCAAGCTGCAGGTTTCTGTAGCCTTTACAGGGGAAGGAATTCCAGGAAATGGCTAAAGATCTAAAGGATGAGGATTTCTCCTCTGGAGAGGGTACATAAACCTTACACTGGGTTCACCTCTCCATACAGAGATGCGTGGCATGCCAGGCAATACACCTTGAGTGATGTGTTGGTATTCACTCTTTGGCACGGGCAGTTTGGGGATAGTGCTGTAGGTGCGGTCTTCTCCAGTTCTAAAAGGTCAAGAGTGTCCTGTGATGGATGGACTTTGTTATGCATTTTGTGATGCATGGAAACAGGAGAGAGGGAGGACACAGAGAAGCCAGACACAGAGGGAATCGGAGACGGAGACAAAGGAATATGAGAGAATAGAGAGAAGAGGGGAATTAGAGAAAAGGAGAAGGAGGAGAAAGGAAAAGATATGCTTATGCATATGATATCTTTGCTAAATTTGCAACGGGCACATTCAGGCACTGGTTTGTTTGCACAAAGTCTCCAGCTACACAGCATCAGAAGCTTAACGTGTATCAGAGTCCTGCAGCACTGAACAAAGCTCCTACGGCTTTCAACTCAAGGTCACACCACAGGCATGACTGCAAGGGTCTCTGTTGCCACGGCTGGGATTCTGCAAGCTGCCCAAAGCAGCCCAGTACCTGAGCATTTGGGGAGGCAGACGGTGCTTCCTGGGTGAGCAAAGCCTGTTGCCTCCATCCCAGATGGCTGCATAGTGCAGGAAACTGCAGGCCTGAGCAGCTCAGCAGCAAAAGGCTGTTCCTCCTGCTGCTGCTGCTCAGCCCTGGCATGGTAGCTCCTTTCTTTTGCCTCACTTGCTAGTTGCCTGTTATTTCTCTATTGCATTTGAAATACCACCACGCTGTTCTTAGATACAGACAGGTAGAGGSAGTTTTCTGTTATTTATCCTAAGTCTCAGCCTCTCCATTTCTGGCTACCAGATACTCTGGATTCTGCCTTATTCTCCTACCAGGTGAGAAAATCCTGTCTGGCTGTTAAATTACACATCTCCTCTTAGGGAGAAATGCAGTGGTTGCTAGCTGTCTGGACCACTATTTTCTTGCTGGGAAAGAGAAAGAAACAGAGACAGAGGAAGAGACCTGTGGATGGCTTACTCTGAGACAAGAGAGAAGGGCTCCCTTTGCATGGTGCCAAGTGGCAAAAGGAGGCCTAAGGAAGGAAAGACATTAAATAAGACTTTAAGCCTTTAAGTCAGTGTTTTTACAGACACCATCAGTCCTAACAACAGAGCCCTTGCTGATGGGGAGAGGCTAGTTTTCAAATCAGGTGTTCAGGGGCTTCTGGATCTGTGCATTACCTGCTTGGCTTCCAGCTACTGTGAAGCTTAGTTTTTTTAGCAGGTAAAAYGAAAGCGTGTCCTCTTCCACCATTCTCCAAACGAACAGAGTTCTGACTAAGACTTAGGGCAGTAAAAACCACCAAAGATGAGATCAGTCAGGCACCCAGCAAGTAACTGACGGGGTAACATTCAGGGGGAGATGCTTCTAAGGCTGCAAACCCAAGCAGGCACTACTAATGCCAGATAAGCCTTGTGCTGATATTGCTTGCTCTGTGCTGCATTGTATCTTTTGTTGTTTAACTGTATTTATACACCACTATCTGTGCCCCAGCATACTAAAAGGAAGAATGATTTACTTGCCCAATTAAGGCCTTGTGTGACAAGGACAAGCCCTGCAGACAGTGTCAGAGAAGAACCTGCACAAGGCAGACTGGGGTCTTTGATGAGTCCTTCTCTCTTAGCTCCCTCTTAGGACTGTGAGCTCGGGAGGGAGGGAGAGACGGGGGCAGTCTGCAAGATGGGAACTGCAAGATGGGAACTGATCAAGGTATTTCACCACTGCCAACACTGTCATTCACTTCCCAGGAAGAGCTGGGATTGGTTGTGTGCTACCTTTTCRGGCATATCAGAGAACACCTTAGGACTGACAGGCACCAGAATGTCATTTAAAAMGCGTATTAGATAATTGCACTTGGCACCAAAGCCCTTAGACAGACAGCCTTGCCTCTTGCTGTTTAAGCCTTCCAATGTGTATGAGAAAGCTTTTGTTGTAACTCACCTACATCTAAAGCAAACAACTTTATTAGCTCAGACATGTGAGTGCTCAACACCGAGGGAGCYGGGGCAAGCTCTCCCAGGCATTGTTGTCCTGGTTTAATTTCTGTGTCTCACCTGTGATATTAAACCACACTTGGCTGGGGCCCATTTCAATGCTGATCACTCCCACCATATGGTTCACAGGATCTGTTTCCATAACAGCAAAGTTAAAATGGGGCTCATCGAAAGCTAGAGGCTCTGAGGAAGGGCCAGGCCGGGCAACCCAGCTGATGTGAAGCCGCACGTGGGAGGAAAGTGGTGGGCTGCCTCCGTCTGTTGCCTTGACCTGCCAAGAAATGCATGCGTGGTCAGGGAGAAGGGCTGGTTTTGCATTCACCCATGCTGATTGTGACTGGCTTGACTTCGCAATGCTCTGCAGTAAGTTGTTTCTCCCACCTACTAGGGGCTTCAGGTCTGAGTGTGCCCCAAATGCCACAGAACAAATCTTGTCCTAGCTGGCCATGTTCTGGCTTCCTAGGTGAARCTGTGCAACCCGAATTCCTCCTGACCACCGAGAAAATCTGCCAAGCTCAGTTCAAAGCAGAGACTGGACCACAAGCCTTGATACAATGACCTACAGAGTATCAGAGAGCTTTAAATCTAGATCTAAGTCCCATGGCCTGACCAGAATGCCAAAGGGAGGCACCCCTGAAACTTCCAGACTGTTCAGATTCAGGTCTGCACCTAGGTGGGATCATGGATCTGAGAGTGGGTTGGATAGTCCATTTTACATTACATTTACATTACATTTTCCCTCCATTTTAAATAGCTTCTTACCTTCTACATTTCTCTTCCCTCATTCCCTCTGTCCCTCCCTCTCAGTTTATCTCACTGTAGCCCAAGCCGGTCTCATTTAACCTCTATTCACACTCTTGTCTTTCCTCCACCTCTTTCTTTCTTGTATCTTTTTCGTTTCAGAAACCTTCCCTCTCTTTCACTCTACACTTATCTCTTCCCATTAGTACTCTCTGCTTCTCTCACCGTGAGTATGTTGTATTCAGAGGCAGGAAAAGCCTTCCTGGAGAATATCATGCCTGTTGTGGGGTTGATGGTGAATATCCCTTCCTCCTCTTCATCAATGGTGTAGGTGATCTGGCTGTTCTGGCCCTGGTCACGGTCAGATGCAATCAGCCTGTAGACTGGCAGTGGTGTCTCTGAGGCATCTCTCTCAGGGAGCTGCACCATGAAGAGCTTGTGGGGAAAACTAGGAGGACTGTCGTTAGCATCCAGGATTTGTATGACGACTCTGCTAGTGGACTTCAGGGCTGGGTCTCCGTTGTCTGAAACRGCCACCTACCAGCAAGCAAAGGGAGCAGGTGATAGAGCTGCTTGCCATGACCAAAGCCAGCCTTCATCTTGATGGGTAGTGACTAAAATAGTTTTTTTCTTATGTGGATCTGCATCTGTATCCCAGCACTTTCAAAGGCATTGCTGCTTTCTTCAGGGTAAAATCTAGTGGCTGTATCTCACAAGGCTTGTGCAGATACAGAGAGAGGAGTCTGCAGGGTTATTGCCTGGAGCGGTTTGGAACAGTGGGTCAGATCTCACTAGCAAGCGAGACTTTTGGTAATGAGGGGTCACACAATCAAAAACATTTGTATTATAGAAGCTTTGCAAGTTATCACTCATCCTCACTTAGCTGTGTCTGTGCATGTTCCCAGAACGTTCCAGTTGCAGAGGGAAGTGTATTATCCTCACTCTCATGGAGTGAAACACCTTAAGATCCCTCTAATGTAAACATATATAGCTTGGAGCAGGTAATACAAAGCTACAGAGCAGTGTTTGGTACAAAGAGATAAACAAAGATAGATTTTCTCTCTGGCTTGATCTTTTTTTAAGTGATTTATTAGCCATCCTGCTAGAGGACAATTCCAGGCCTCTTCCTACATTCCCAGAGCTTCCAGAATAGGCCTTTTACTCAAGTTTTTAGTAAGGAAAGAATAAACCCTGCAGTACTTCGGCAGCTGTCTCTTAGGGCAACACACACCATTTAATTAAGTTTCCCAGCAGTGATGGGATGAGATTCTTTCTCTGTGCTCCAACTTGTAAGGAAAGTTCTTTGAGGACTTAATACACTTGTAAGTAAATAAAGCTAATTACAATCATCATTACCCACCTCTAGGATGTGTTCGGCCTTGTATTCTCGATCCAGCTGCTGTGAAGTTGTAGAAATCAGACCTGCCAAGAAAAAAAAAAAACTTTGAGCTGCAAACCTCAATGTATGAGGAAAGCAAAGGCTAACTAAATACTTGTGTGCCTAACATCAGCCCACCTGATGGTGTTTAAGGTTTCCTTCACAACCAGAGGAAAGACACAGATACCTCCAGAGAGTGATTTGTCTGCTTCTGTTGTGAATCACTTCCTGGAGGTGCTGCTCTCTCTCTGATTACAGAGACCACAGAGGAGGGGGGAACATCCACCGGTTGCCCTTGTTGTTTGATGGTTGTGAAGGAGTTGTGATGAGCCATTTGGTGAGAAAAGCTGCAGGACTGTGAAAACAAAACTTTACTTATGCCTCTAAGAGAGAAATATTCTGTCCGTGTTGGCAAAGGTTTAGCCTCTTAGTAAGTTTTGACTCCTGCTTTTCCTGTCTTGAACCTTGCTCTCTATAATTTCCAGGGTTTTGACAAAAGTCTGTCTTCTCTTTTGGGGAAATACCCTCTTCACAGTATTCTACTGCTAGAATAAATGCACTCAGTCTAAAAATAAGGTGCACAGTTGATAAGGACAATGATTATTTAAGCCTTGTTGAGAGACAGGATGAATCCTCTAACAATTCAAAATCTTTCCTCAAGGTTTAGGGGTTTCTAAGAAATATACTCCAGTTAAACCACAGAGGATAAGCTGGACGGAGGGAAAATTGATGGCTTTTATAAAGTAAAGGTTAAATAAAATAATCATAATTGCCTATTTTTGGCCTGTCAGTTAGTGAAGTTCCATAGACGCAAGTGTAGTAAGGACAGAGTTAAAACTTGTGATTCCACATCTGGCTCGTTAATAGTCCTTATCAATGCCTTGAGTCTTCACCTCTGGTGAAAACTAGCTCTAAATTACTTTCAGAACTGTTTTACAGATGATGGAGATTGTATGTACAATGCATGATTTTCTGACAGTCATCGAGTCTGACACCTGTGAGTGCTTTTGCCCAAGCCCCACGCCTCTGGCCCTGCCTGCTGGCAGTCACAGTTATCATGGTGTTTATTCCAAGCCAGGAGAGGTCCTGCCTCCTACTGCAAACTCCATCTGAAAGCAGTGAGAATTGCCTGGCAAAAGCAAGTAGTGATACAGGCTAATGCTACTTTGGGAAATGCTTTGCAAGGGAGTCAATGTGCACTTGCAYGGGTGTGAGCATGTGTATGTGTGCATCTGACTACAAGACTTGCAAATSAGAATTGCGTGAACCCATTTCATTTCTCATGTGCAGTCCAAAGACAGAAAGCTTTTTGCTATTAGTGTTGTTTCAGTGTTATCATAATTTTCTGGTGTATTACTGCCTGAGTGTRATAGGCAGGAGAAAATTTCAAATGGCTGCAGGAAATACCAGGCAATTAAAGGAGGGAGCAGCTGTTTGGAACAAAACTACAGTTAAGTGTTACCACTTGCTCTCTGACAGTATTCATATTTGGCACCAAGCACTACACTAAACGTTTATTTGATGCCTTTACAATCGTAAATCAACACTCCTTAATGTGTTATGACAAGATGGTTTGAAAGGCTGTGTTTGCATGTATGTCATGGATTTTTTTTTTCCTCCCTAATCTCCCTTTTGATATCTCAGCAGTTAAAGAAGATTCAATAGTGGCCTAAGTGTACACTGACTAAGGAATTTTTTATCTCTCCCAAGCTAATGGGTGACTGTAGGACACTAATAATATCAAAGCATGTGATATGTATGAAAGCACTCTCTTAATGGGGACATAAACAGTGAACTGTAGCAGTAGCTGGTTGAGATCTCTGATGCTTCTGTGTGCATTGCCAATAGGCTGGATGAGACAGGGGAGCAAAGACAGAAACTCCTGCTACTGCTGGTGATGGTTAATAATTTTGTTTTAACAACTGCAGGGCACACAGCTGGTACTGACAGTGTGGATATTGTGGATACCTGTGTGGATATTGTGAATACTTTTAGTCTATTGCATTCCAAAATTCAATTGCAACAGATTGACATCATGCATGCACTCAGTTACTGCATATCGGGTGATGGAAGGTAACTTCTTAAACCTTCATTATAAAGTGATTATTTGGATTTATCTAGTTACATTCTGAAATTCTTCCATGCCCTGATGATGCAAATGAAAGAAAATAGGATCATAGCCAKGCATTTTAGGAACTAGGGAAGCAGGACTTTAGTAAAGGCACGTGAACTGGAACTTAATAGTTATCTTTGATGTCTGCAACACTTGAAGATGCTCAGATCTCCTGGGGAATGACAGCTGACTCTACTTTCCATCACAGACATGCACCATATGTCTGACTGGGAGTTTTAACAGTCAGCATTTGTGGGATTAGCTTCATATCTGTTGAGCCACAAGTCAAAGGATTGGCCTCTCTTCCTGACCCATCGCAAACTCCCTCTGTCCCTTACCCTACGCTTAATCGCAGCTCCCAACTTCTCCCCAGAGTCAGTAAACACTCAGCCATGAGATCAGAAAGCTCTTGCGGTTAACGGTTAATCACTCTGTTCCCGCACAGAGCCRTGGAGCTGTGCTGCTGCCAAGATGCACAAACTGCCAGCAGTGTTCACACAGCAGCGGAGCACGGAGAGACAGGGAGATGGGATCGGATGTGGTGCTCAAGAGAAGCCAGCTGGAATTAATACATATTTTTATTTGTTGCTACTTAYACCTAGTTAAGCCAGAGGGCTAAAATGGAAGTGGAAACTGTTATTAAGGGGGAACTGCCATCAGCTTTTGTGACCTGGGGAAACAGTTACTCTCCGTTCTTTCTGCTGCCCCTTACTAGGCCTGGAAAATGTTTACGTATTTGCAAATGAGAGTATTTTGTGCATTTGTGTGTGTGCGCATGTGTGTTATCCGCACATTCCCTGCCCCTCTGGAAAACACCAACTAGCCCGTCCAGTGGGTATCTTATATTTGTGTTCTTGTAGGTGGCCCTGACAGTGCTGGGTGTTTCTGCTGAGTCCCCTAAAGACTGAAAAAAACGCAAATATCTAACTGGCCTTTGTCAACCGACTGAGCTCCATATTCACCTGAAGGTCCAGAAAATGATCCTTTCTGCTACTTGCATGTAGACAGGCACAAGCCCTTCTCTTGCGGCCTGTGTACATGCAGGCAATGGGAAAGGATCATTTGCRTTCTCCTGCTTGCTACCTGGAAAGGCAAGAGAGGAAAGCTGGTCATGTTGGAACAGGAGCAGCAAAATTAACAGTGCATTGTTGTCAGGGAACAAAAAATAATAACTTTTACTGGCAAGAGCAGGACTGGGGTGGAGGTTGCTGGCCCCTTGCCCTGGCTGCAGGGAACCAAATCTTAAATAGCTAAAATAGCGAGAATTAGGTTTGCAGGCACTGAGGCTTTCACAAGAGCCTGAGAAGGGAAGAAACTCTTTTTCTGTTGTCCCACTGCTGTTTCCCTCTCACCCTCTCTTTTCTTCCTTACCATCTCCCCTCTTGTTCTGACTCTTCTCTGCACTGTTCTGTGCTCTGCTGTAGCGTGTGAWATGTTGGATCATGTAGCAGCAGTATGACTATTCTCAGATTTAAAGAAAAGTTGTGTCTGCCACCCTTCTGTGCAGAGAAGTGCAGACAGCACCAGGCATCTTTGTTAAGCCTGTGGACAAAGACACAGCAGGAAAARTACCAAAAGAATAAGCACTAGATAGGACAAAAGTTGCAGATGAATAATCCAAGGTAAAAAGATTCTCCAAAACAGCTTGTTGGCAGGATKAATGGCTTTGTCTCAACTCTTCCTGCCACCGTCTCCTAATTCCTTCCAGTCCTGTCTGGACTGGAATGCATTTTACATCATGGACTCCAAAGCCAGCACAAAACAACCTGAAAACTTTTCCAGCAGAAGACTACCCCAGACCCTACTATCTTACCATCTCTCCGTCTATCTGCCTCTCTGTCTACCTGTCTCTCACAAAAGCTGCTGTGCACTAGCTGCCAGGCTGGGCTGGAGAGATTCCATTGCCGATGGCAGAAAGCTTTCATCTCATTGTGCAGTTTTATTCCTTCTGCTCGTTAGCCTTTCATTTATTTTCCCTCTTTTTCTCCACCCTCTCTAGAGAACTGAGATCTGGAAGAGCTTAGGGCCCTTCTGTGGTAGTTTAGGGCTGCTGGAGGAGCCAAKCCCTGCTGAGGGACAGTTATCGTAGCCATTCCTGTCTCCTTCCAAGCCCTCAGGAGAAGAAATCATAGGGCCTTTCTGGGTATGTCTCCATTGGCTAACCCATCACCATGCAGAGATATTAGATCAAATGCAGAACAAGCTGGCTCCAGAACCAGAAAAGAGGTTCACGCATTAGTGTGGCACTGTGCCCTGAATAGTTATCCAGGGCCATTCTGCAGGGTTATTCCTAACGTAGACAGTGTTCAGGCCCTTAATTCCTCTTAGTGTGCAGTATGAGAACAAGTTTCCTCCTTCTCTCTCTCTGCCAAGAGGTTCCTACTCAGAGAGACCTGCTAGTAACAGGCAAGGGAGCTCACCAGACTGACGGCTGGGGCTCCTCGGCTCTGATTTGCTTCAGTGCTGATGCAACCAGTTTGTCCCTGGGACTACAGTGTGGGATAGGAGGAGAGGTCTAGATCATAGTATTCTCCACATGCAGGAGCTTCTCTTCTGACCTAAATGCTAGAGAAATTTCTGCAAAATGCGGATTATTTTTCACTTTGCTAAAATCACGTGACTAAGGGCAGCTGCCTCTGGTTTCCTCTCAAAACTGTTGCTTATCATTGAATAATGTGACAGAGATTCAGGTGAACTACATCACGGATAAATCTATACCGGCAACCCTGCCTACTCAAACTTTTCTGCCGTCATAGAATTTGGGGCTGACCTTGGAAGTGCTGGCAATCTGGATTATATAGATCTTTAGCAATTCAAGAACTGAAACGCTACTGGATCTTTTTATGATCATTTACTCTAGCCAGTGAGTAAGTAGATGCATTTATTACATTTGAAAAACAAAGACATATCCTAACTAAAAATCCAGAATAAACTTAAGTGGTCTAATAGCACTGTAGTTTTCATAATACTCAAATATTTGCACTGCTTTCTTCTTTGTTTAAATGTAGTGGAAGTCATTTGTTTTTCACTGCATTAGGGCAACTCTTTTTGAAGACAACCCTGCACTAATATGAATCACCAGAAACCGAAACAGCAGCAGTTCATCTTCCAGCACCGTGTTACCATTGAGTACCCCTAGATGAGATCAAAGAAGATTATTTTTTTATTCTACTTATTGGAGGCACTAGCAAGTCCTTGTACAAACAATGAAAATATCACAGTGTTTCCAAGAAGCTGCTTTCAGCCCAGAAATTTAGACAAGCTATGATTTTATTTTTTTCTGGCAACAACAATATCTTTAGATACTGTAAACACTAGCGTAGAAACTGCTYAGTTTATGCCAATGTTTGCAGGTAATCATTTGTTCTTTTGGATGACATGGAGGTAAAAGAACAGAGAACTTCAGTCCTCATCAGGCTTGCAAGKACTTAAGTAACCTCCAAGGTCAGGATTTAAAGACAAAACCTCCAGCAACAGTCCAAGAGAGAAAATCAGCTCATGATTTTCTTACAAGACTGAAAAAAATATTGCTCTTCACATGCAAATTGCCTTGTTACAGAGGGAGATGGAAGATGACTCAAAGCTGAGAGCTTTTTTTGTCTAAAGGGTTAAAGTCTAAGGGTTGGTTTAGAGGTGAATTGTCTCACTAGCAAATGTTTGGAGTTTGCTGGTGTCACTTGTTTTACCATAAAACACAGCAGCCTTGGAGTWTGGCTTTGCAGGGCTGCACTCACATTAGAGTGAAAGTTTTCCCTGCTGCCTACAGTATAGAGAAGGCTGAATTTCCTGCAGGGTGCATGAGTGCCAAGTGTCCAGGGCGCATCCCATGATGGGAGCTAGCATGGTGTCCTTATAGCCATTTCCAGTCTATATACCATCTAAAATGCAGCATATAAATGGGGCCTCTGGAAGCACCTCTCCTTGGAGCCCAGCAGTTGTACAGGTTGTTCGTGATGCTGCATTGTGCATGGCCACCTGGACTACATGACAAAGTTGAACACAGAGTAATGCTCTGACTTGGCTAAAAATGTTCTGACAGCGGAGGTAGCTTGGTCAGAGTTAGCCATTATGTCCAAGTGCATCTGCATGGTGCCAGTTAGAGGCGCCCTAAGAATCTCTTGAAACCAGAAGGGTTTCAGTGTTTCATCTTAAAATTTTCTTTCTAAATAACTCCCAGCTAGCTCTAGCTGTCTAGCTCCAACAGCATCATCGCATCTGCTCCAGGAACAAGGCAGAAGGTTGTTGACACACCACAGGCAACACATGCAATTAAGAGCTACARTAGACTTTTTCAGTACATCCAAGCCCCTTTCTCATCTGAGAGCAGGCTTCTACCCCACTGCAGTAGCTGAACTGCTTTATCACCCACAGGAGAACAAAGTCATGCAGTTAATTCTCCCCCATACTCAGGCTCTGTGCCCTCCCTTCCCTCTTGTCCCAGGAGCTGATAGAGTGAAGGGCATGGTGCACCTTTCTTTGCCAGACTGGCCCAATGTCAGCAATACTATGATAGTTTAAAGAAACTGTTTACGCTAAACATCAGTGAGCTTTTGATGGCTCTCAAAGATCTGTTAATTAACCCTGAGATGAAAGATATCTTCTAGGAGGATGGCAGTACACTTACTACATTAATAGTGCTGGAGAATGGGTGGAGCCTTTGCATGCAGTAGGATTCATTTTCATTAATCCTTCCTCATTCTGTCTCATGAAGAGATAGAGAGATAGTCCCCTCCATAAGGAGGTCAGCTGTTTGTAAGGGGGAGGATTGAAAGCAATTCTTTGAGTCTCCAGTGTTTTAAAAATAGAGAACTCGTGCCATTCTAAGAGCCATCTGACTGCAAGTAGCAGCCTTCAAGTCCAGGGAGATGCCTATTTCAGTCATTAAGTCTCCTCCCAGTGTATCTGGAGACTTTTGCTGCAGAAGGAAGGTGTGACAAAGGCAGCTGTGTGGGCTGTTTGTACTGAATATGTAAAATCCTCTGGGCACTTGGAAGCTCCAAAGGCAGATGTTGAGTCTGGTCAGTCTTACCTGTAATGGAGTTAATAGTGAAGAGTCCCTGAGGATTTCCAGATAGGATGTGAAAAGTCAGTTTTCCCTCTGAGCTGAAGTCTGGGTCCAGGGCATCAAGCTGAAGRACAGATGTGTTTGGTGGCGAGTTCTCCATCACAGATGCATAAAAGACAGGTCTGGACATCTCAGGTGGRTTGTCATTGATATCAGTGACTTCAATATAAATTTCTGTCGCAGCAGACAGAGGAATTGTTCCCAGATCAAGAGCTAGCACTGTCAGCCAATAGTGAGATGTTCCTTCTCGATCGAGTGGTCCTATAGTCCGGATGATGCCTGGAAGTGTGACAGAAGTGTTTGTGAGGGATTCAGGGACTCAGACCACTTTGTCCTTAACAGCAGACTGCTCTGTGTCTCTGGTCTGCTTTCTGGTCTTTGCTGAAGATATAAACCTTGGTGCCCACCTTGCATGGCCATGTGATTGTGTGGAAGATGAGGGCTCACTTGCGCTGAGGGTAATTTGGCATGCAAGGGGAGACCTAAGCATTTGGGGGAAGGACAGACATTGATTTAACATTATTCTAAAGAGACAAACCCTGCCTGCTCCCCACCAGATACAAGAGTACACATTATATGTCCCTGCATAAACAAGGGAGATTTGAACCCATGCACAAACAGACAAAATACAGGAATGTCCTACTGGGACAAAAGCACTGGATGTAATTGAAGCCTTTGAGGTACACCCTTAAACTAAACTGTCATTACCTGTATCCTTTTCAATGCTGAAGAGAGACAGGCCAGTGCCCTCTCTGAGGAAATACTGAACTTCTCCATCTTTCCCCTTATCGATATCCTTTGCTGTGACCATCATCACCGATGTACCCTTGGGGCTGTTCTCCTGCACCCAGCCTTTGAAGACAAAGGAGGCAAAGCGTGGTGGGTGCAAGTTCTCATTGACATCAAGGATGTTCACTTCCATGTGGCAAAGGGAAGAGCGAGAGAAGGGCTTCCCACCGTCACTGACCTGCACGGTTAGATTGTAAGAGTCCTTTCTCTCATAGTCCAACTCCTTCTCCAACCGGAGTGCCCCTGTTAGCTTATCCACATGGAACATCATTTCTTCATCATTAATGAGGCTGTATCTCACTTCTCCCCCAGAGCCAATGTCTGGGTCAAAAGCCTCCAGAAACAGCAGAATGGTTCCCACAGGGAGGTCCTCTGGAACCTTCACACTGTTCAGGGCTGGGATGCAGTGTGGAGTGTTGTCATTTAYATCCTCCAGAGTTACAAAGAGATCAGTAACTGAGAACAACTGGTAGCCTRTTCTGGGCTGGTCTCTAGCTTCTATTTTCAGCATGTAGCAAGGCCACAGTTCTCTATCAAGGACACCTGTAACAGTCACTTCTCCAGTGACACTGTTAATGGCAAACTTATCAGTGGGRGTTAGGAGAGAATATTTTACTCTCCCATTATCATCTGTATCAGCATCTTCTGCTTTCAGCTGAGCTATTGTTGTTCCTGTTGCTACATGTTCTGGTATCATCACCCAGTAGGCACCTTGTGGAAACTTTGGGGTGTTATCATTGATATCCAACACATTCACAGCCAGAAGCTTCCAAGATGATTTTTGTGGAGTGCCAAGGTCATAAACAGTAATGTTAAGAATGTAGAAGCTGGTTTGTTCATGATCTAAAGGAGAAAGGACTTGAAGGAGACCAGTTTCCAGGTCAATGGTAAAGCAACTGTCATCRTTTCCATCTGAGATCACATAGACCAATTTCCCATTAAATCCAGTATCAGGATCAACAGCTGAGAGGTCAGCAATAGTTGAGTTGATGGAAACAGTCTCTATAATATCAATAGATCGTGGAAAGCTATCATCAAACTTTGGAGCATTATGGTTTATCAGRTGCAAGTTCAGAGATGTCTCATCGTCCTGCCCATGGCCTTGAGACTGAGACTCAATAGAGTGTATGATAGTCTCTGTCAGTTGTTTCAGTACTCCTGTTTCCTCACACTGCATTTTGACTGGGACACCTTGGCTGACCACAGTGATATTTACAGATGTTGGCAAGGCATAGTTTTCTCCATCTGTTGCAGTTATTTTCAAAGAGTAGAAGAGTGGCTGTTCAGAAGGAAAATCTCTGAGAGATACTCTAAGGGAAATTACTCCAGAGATGGGATTCAATTCAAAATGCTGTAGCTCATTGCCAGATTTGATTTCATATTTAATATGTTGCATCTCATCACTGTCAATTGCAGATACTGTGGCCACAGGGTTCCCAACAGGAAAGTCCCAAGGGATGGTGCCGCTGCAGCTTGCTTTCTCAAACAYGGGAGCATTGTCATTGATGTTGCTCAGCATGAGGGAGACGTACACCTCTGTTTCATGGCGGAAGGGTGAACCCCAGTCTGATGCCCACACTCGCAGGTGATACCATCTCTGCATCAGCTCATAGTCCATTGACTTGGAGGTGGAAATGATGCCAGAATATGGGTCAATGATAAAGGGTACTGATTTCTGGTTGGCTATGGTATAGGTCACAAAGCCGTTGTCTCCTTCATCTTCATCTGTAGCCCTTACTGTTAAGACACTGGTACCCGGAGGAATGTTTTCATCAAAGGCCCCGCGGTATGAAGACTGACTAAAACTTGGAGCATGGTTGTTGCAGTCAGTGACATCAATAACAACAATCGTGGATATGTGGCTGTTAGTAGTTGTAACTTCAAGTTCAAAATGAGATTGCTCATGGAAGTTCATTGCTCTGACTGTAGTTATTAACCCAGTGTGAGGATTGATTTTAAAGCTTGTGCTGTCAGAAGTRGGTCTCAAAATGTATTTAAGATTTGGGAAGACTGGTGTAATCTTCACCATAGCAACTTGGCTTCCAGGTGGGGAAAATTCACTGAGCTGGACCCGGTATACTTCCTTCTCAAATCTGGCAGAGACATACTTGGAAGGAGGTATATGGATAACTCTAACAGGTGAGAAGAGTGGTGGTTTGCTCTTGTCCTTGGCTTGAAGAGTGAGATTGAAACCAAAAGGGTAAAGTAGCCAGYTGACATCTTTGGTTGAAACTATCATGAACTCATTGTTGCTAAAGGAGGATTTGATAGCTTTGAAATGCCTTCCCGCATCTCCATCTACTAAGTCAACTGAATCTATCTCTGCTTCTGAGTCACCACTTTCTACAAACAGTGTTGCATAGAGAAGATCCTCAGCCAAGTCAGGTGGTGTCACCTTCACCGAGGAGATAGAGGGAGGTTTCCTGGCAGATGGCTCCACTTGGATCATAAGGCTAGCCAGGTTCCCAAAGCCATTCCCCTCTGTGATCTTTCTCATTCTGTCCACAGCTAGAACTTGCAGGTGATGCCTGCCTCGATGTGTGCTGTTCAGCCTACCTGTAGTCATAACCACTCCTGTGGTGGGGTGTACAGTGAACAAGTCAGACTTGGTGTTGAGTGCATAGTAGAACTCTGCATTCTGGCCAGCATCGGCATCTGTGGCACTGAGTGTGCCAATCACTGTTTTCAGAGGAGTGTCTTCTCTGATGGACACTTTATAGGAAGGGGGTGAAAAGAGAGGTTTTAAATCATTTCTGTCCAGAATGCGGATCAAAACTTTGGCCCAAGCTTCATACGCAAAGGTACTCTCTGTGGCCTTGATTATTAACATATAATTATCTTTGACCTCTCGGTTTAATAGTGCCGTGTTGCTGCTCCTGGTTCTTATTCTCAAGAAGCAGAAATCCCCAATCACATGTTCCTCGGTTTTAAAGAGACCAGTGTTGTCCCCAGATGCTATTCTGTATCTGATGTTCCACTCAGGATCTGTCATGTAAATACCCATTTTGACATAGCTCTCCACATAGGTCTTGGGAGCTGAATTCTCATAGATAGTAGCATTATAGAAGAAGTGGGTGAAGTGCAGAGGGGAAGTGTTGCCTTTCTCAGAACTTGCCTTGTGGGCTATACAGTGCATCAGGAAAACAGCAAAACTCAGGAAGTGCCTCTTGGTGGTGACTTCCATGGTGTGGTGTCTCCTTGGCCCTGCAGGGGATAAAGGAAGAACATTTGTAATTCTAGCACATATAGACTGAGGACATTTTTATTAAGCCTACTGTGTTAGAGGAAAAGTCACATAGGATCAATCTTCRCCTCTCTGCTCTCTCCTTTCTGTCCTTTGCTGGAATGGTTGTTAGCTCAGCTCCTTCTCCCTTCTGTCCCGTTGAGATACCTGTCCTACCACAGCCCAACGATATTTCAGGCCCATGTTCACTTTCTCTCCTTCACTTTTGCCCTGTAGAGATTCTCTTTGTGAAATGCCATGATCAGGCTGACTTCCTATTTTGCAAACAGTCTCTCCCTTCCTTCAGTTATGCCTTCTCCATTGCCAAACTGCACATTTGAACTCCACAGCCCCAATCCAGACATCATCTCTGATTTATTCTTCCTGCTTCCCATCTTCACTCTTGTCTCCACAAAGCTCTTACATATAATTTTCAGAAGCTAATTGACAAACTATGACTTGATGTCTCTTCCTTTAGCTTGTCTTCCCTTTCCCCTTCCCCTCCTGCARCAATCTTTTCTCCTCCCTGGCAGAGATGTAAAAGTTTCTATTCTGCCCTCCTACATTATGCAAGTTCCTTCTACAAAGCCAGCTCTAGACCCTTTTCAACAGGTCTAGTCCAGGTCCAGTGATATCTCAGTTACAGCAAAATTCTTCTGCAGGGTCTGACCCTGGCCTCTTGCTTTCCATTGCTTTGAAGATSAGGTTTCTAGCAAGTCACTTTGACCATGTCACCTTCAGTTGTTGAGTAATTTCTCTARTTCCTCCCTTCTCCTGGCCAAGCCCCAGGGTCAGAATTCTTGTGGAGAATCTGCCATCCATGACCATTTGCCATCAGCTTGCTTCCCTAACATCTCTTGAAAGACTGTGAATATGATGGAATATGGTGTTCAAAGACATGAATCTGATATCGAAACTGTGGAGCACATATACGACTAACAAGGACATATGTTTATTAGTGAGCTTTGCAGGTCTTGTTAAAGCATCAAGACTTGTTCTTTTCAAAAGCTAAATGTGTGCTGCTGTATGTGCATTTGGGGGTTGAAATTGGGGATAAGCTAAATATAGGTGCATATATTTCCTCTAGATATCTCAGAAGATCTTCATCTAGAACTGTTTCTTCCTCTTTTAAGTTTAAATTATATATCAAGTACCTGCCAGTCATTTGGCACCTTCCTAATTTAAACAGGGAAGACTTGTTTTTCCAGACACTTTTTCAAGACTCATCTCTTTTAAAGACAGAATTAATTCCATTTCTAAGTCAAGTCAAATGTTAGGAACAGATTACCAGAGCCTAACCAACAGTATGCATCATATTCTCTCAGACAGTTAGCTAATTACTGATACATAAAAAGCTGTGAATTTGATACTTTCTTCAATTTCCTTCTTCTTTAGTAAATAAATGCTAAACATAGACTACATACAAACAGCAGTCTCCCTGTCTGTGATCATTTCTTTTTGCAACAGACATTCTGAAGCTGAGTTACAGCCTATGTCAGTAGGATCTTAGTGTAAATATCAGAATTTGCAGAGAAGTCAATGCAATTTGGATTTGCTATACCTGACAAAATTCAGACTCATTTGTATGATGACATCATTTCATTTCTAGGAAATACAACATAATTCCCAATTCAAAGCAAATGAAAGTGAATTTTGGACGACAGGGCTAACTGATCCAGAAAGGTATGCAGTTACTTCTGAGGAGCTGGAAACTGTGTTCTTAAAAGATCTGCTTATTACTTAACAGGGCTTGAGAGTTTTGTGGCACGCAGGGACTTGCCTAGAGCTGCTCCCTTCCAACATTTTCAACTGCTGAACCTAGAAAGAAGATACACATGTGCTGTGTGTGCATGTGTCTACCAGGACTATAGAGCAGGAAAAGTCACATACAATTCAGAGTAGAATAAAATAGCAGTGTTAAACRGCAGCAAAATACAGTGTTGTTCTATGAAGAGCAGAGTTAATGAAGTCAATCACTTTATATCTGGGGCTAATTGACTTTTTAATTGAATTGTACTGAAATGGCAATGTGAACTCATCTCTTACGAGACATCAGAGAAACCACAATGCAGAGCTGTTATGAACTCCACAACCACAAGAAAAGCTACAGCTAGAGCATATGCCTTCTTGAGCACCARCAATTCAATATGGGAGGATAACCTTAAGCCAGGAGTAGGTTTTCTGGCATTTAACACAATGAAAACTTTCTTCTGAATTTCTTCTGGAATGTCTTTAACCTCACTCTAGCTGGTAGTTTTCCTGATATATAAGATGGGCTTCACTTTTGCTGGTCTTTTTCCTCTGTGGGGGTGTTGGCAGGGTTTTGACCCTCTGTCCAGCTAACCATTTTGCAAGCTCTGTCATGACCTCATATTTCTGAGAGTTTTTCTGGCAATTATAAGCTGAGTTGAAAGCGATCAAGGGCTTCAACAGTTATTGTGAGGGATGGAGAGTAATTATGTAGATGGAGTATGAGGCATAAGTCTCGTTTCCTGTGGAAATGATCTGAAAAAGCAAAAGGCACAGAAGGAATTTAGGGAGAATTTTCTTATAGATACCACAATCAGCCCATGAAATCTCATAGTTTCTCTTTCCAGCAGGACCCATGCCCAAAACATCAATATTAGGCCAGAAAGCCCTTCTTGTCCCTTGCTGACACCCTTCTGTGCTCTGAGGCATGCTATTTCATCACCTTTATTACTGCATGTGTATCTACTAGGACAATTTCCACACCAATATTGATGGGAAAATCCTACCACTGTTTGTGCGGTTCCCACTAGGGCCTGAAGAACCCACGTTCATGAATGGAGTATCAGAATTTTGTTAACAGGTATACAAATGTTTTTGGTCTCCTGATGTGCTGAAGATCTCTCCAGTTTGTCCTCATGTTGGCTAGTAACTGGAATGCAAAATCAGCTGTAAAATTATCCATTATTATCTTCGTATCTTCAAGTGGATGTGTATTCCTTTAAACCAGAGTTTCTCCAGCATCTTTATTCTGCCTACTGCTTCATAAGAGATGGAAATCAACTTGCAGAGCCCCTTTTCTTCTTCATATACCAGACTTCTTTATAAGTTTCATATTCTTTTGGTCCTAGAGATTACAAGGAAAGATTACATGGCCTGAAGTTTGCTCTTTTCTAGGTCACAGCGAACACACAGAAACAATGGCACATTGAGCGTCTTGCATCTGTTTCTCCAGCATAGTTTGTATGTAGTTTGGAGCATAGTAGATCTCCCAGGAGTAACTCTGTCCCTGCTCTGTCTCTTTTTTCTGGAATCTTTTATAATACATTTATGTACACTTTTTGCACATTGTGCAAAAAGATGCAGAAATGGAAGTGAGACCTCTCCAAAGGCCGTGGCAAAGCTCAACAGAAAAATGGGGCACAATGCTCTCTACAAGKGGCAAATTTGGTTAACTGGAGCCTTGCTTCAGATCCAGGGAAAGCCTTATTGGAATAATTCCCTGGAAGGTATCAGTATTGAATCCAGAAAGGAGGCGAGTTTCTGTGACTATCTTGTGGATAGGAAGGTCGCAATATCATGAAAATGACACAAAATAAATCTAGTAACACATAAAATACCAGAGGGGGTCGGAGCAGGGCTGCCRGGGAGAGGCAGCACTGCCAAGCTCAAGAGTCCTTGCAACAGAGTTCAAGGATCTCGGCACCAAAACCAGGTAAAATGAATTGCACTTGCGGCACCCTCTGCTTGTAGACTAAGAGAAACATCTTCTCTGGTTGTCTGAGATGTGCTGTTCCATATTTTCATGCTGCATGCAATTAGTATATGTCCCACAGGACCTGTAGCAAGGGTTTGGGGTTGCCAGACCAGCTGCATGAATTAAACACCCTTATCTGCCCCAGCTCCCTCACCTCACCGGGCTCAGACACTGCTCCTGTTTCTTGCTCAAGGAAGATCTTTGTTTCTCTCCTTGTGACTTCCTCAAGTGCAGAGGCCCTCCTGRAGCTGGGCGCAGGTGGGGGCACCTGTGTGTCCTGCAGGGCTGCAGAGCTGCTCTTTGCTCCTCAGAAAGCCCATCACCAGGATGGAGTGCACCAGGCAAGACATGCTCCTCACTCCTGACGAGGGAAATACCAGTGCATCATTATGTGGTGACTCAGACTCCTCTCCTAATCACCAGCGGAGGATCAGAAAGCCTTGAGGGGCTTCGCACTCAGCCCTAGAGATGCAAACTCCCCACAGAATACGTAAACACTCAGATGTCTCTCTAACCAGAGAGAGCTTAAATGCACATCTAAATTTAACATCCAGATTGTGATCCTGCATCAAAGACATGCCCAAATCTGTTGGTCTGAAACAAAGGAATGAASACAGCACCGAGGTTCAAAGTGTGTGAGTTGGGGGAGGGCTCAAAGATGGATGATTCAGTGAGGATGGCCTGTGTGCATCAGCACAGGCCATGGCTACTCCAGCTAACCCAGCCATGGCTGGGGCAATGCCCTGGCTGCTCCCCCACGAGGGCTTTCCCAGGGGCCTCCTGTGGCACGTGGGCTTCTGTGTTTTTCGGCCATACCACAGAAAAGCACTGCAGCCTGCCAGGGAGCAGGTGTGGCCCCAGCCCCACCTTCCCATTGCCTTTAAGAGGARCCTTTAAAAGAAATGAAAACACAAAACACTAAACAAGCTGAGTACACTAAGAGCAGCATTCCCCTTGCTGATTGCGGTGAGGACTTGGCCCAAATTTTTGGCACAGAAAGTTAGAGAAAAATTAACATTTTGATTGGAAAAGGAGGACAATTTTCCCCTCACAGCTTTCTTTCATCAGAATGCATCCAAATTTTCTTCTTCTTCTTCTTCTCTCTCTCTTTTTTCCCTATTCTCTCACTTTGTTTCTTTGGAATAAGAAACAGTCTGCCTTTTTCCTGGTGTAAGCACAGAGGAGTGAAGCACATCCCAGCGAAGGGACAAGGACATCTTAGGTGGTTGTCTCGTGGTCCTGCCTGATTGATACCCCACAGTCATGAGCAACTCTTCTGTTCATCTTTCCTTTGGAGATGCTCTCTTAGAGGTGCTGGGGGCAATATATGAAGCCTTCCACCTCCCTTATCCTGTGCGAGAGCTCTGCACCATCTCTTCATCCATGCCTGCACCTTGTTTCTTGCACATCTGCGTAAAACCTTAGGCAAAGCCTAAGGCAAATCCATTYACACCAGCTGAGCACATCAACACAAAGCAATTTCTTTTTCAGAGGTCACAAGCACCAGAGGATGGAGGGGGAGAAGGGAGATAAACTTGGTTATTCAAATAAGTAATGGTGGGGCAGCTTAATGGTGTGTCTGAAATTTGGTTGTCATTAGGGAGTAGAAGCATGGAGCAAAGCATGCAGGTTATTTAAGAGGGTGGATACTAGACTTTGAAATTTGAGTAGGAGCTGGGACYCTGTCCTTTCTCTGGCTTGGATGCTAGCTGAACAGAAGGAGTTCAGCTGCACTGTGGGCAAAATCCTGAGCGCCAAATAGGATCGATCAGAAAGCAGTCCCTGGGGTTTTTACAATGGAAAGTCGCAGACTAAGAACTAAGCTTGCTGCACAGGTGTTGCGCCGTGTTTTGTGGGATGTTTCGATTCTCAGTGCTAAAACAATCTGTGTACACGTCGCTCGGAGGCCAGGCTGCTCGGTTAATGTTTGCCACTTTCCTCCACCACAGCAATGCTGATGGAATTAGATCATTTTCCATTTGGTGTCTCATTCAGTTTTGGTGAATTTCCTGCATGTTTTTTGATCTGTTTCTTTTGGACTTTGAAAAACAAAGCAAAAAAAAAAAATCCCCAACCCCTTCCCAAGCTGAGGAATGGCACAGAGCCATTCCCATGTTCTCAGCATCATTTCTCTCAACAGGACCCTGAACCCACGCTTTTTTTAGCATTCCTGCTCCTGCATTCAGATGTGCAGAGAGTCTCTGTTGGTTGATTTTGTGGCAAAGTGGTAGAAATGTGTCCACAAGATACTGCACAAGGCCAGAAGACTAATGGAAAGAATCTCTGAAGTTAATGTGTTTCCTTCTTCACTATAGCTCAGGGTTTTCCATGGCCTTTGGATGGCTTTTGATGGGCTGAGGTTGACAGTACTGTGAGTTATGCACCAGCCTGCTTGGGGGCTGTGTTTGCATGGGTACAGATTTTTGCTAAATTTACAGGTTTCATCAGAGTGCAATCTGATTTTTCCTTCCTCATCTCGGCTTTCCAATCTTCAAATGACTTGGATAGACMTTTGGAAATTGTTTCCAGATTGCTAAGCAGCCTAGAGCAAGACTGCTGATCATTTAAAACCAGGCRCGCGTGCCTTTTATGACCATGGTCTGCCCTTGCTTGGAGTGACCCGTTAAGGACCGTTCCTGTTGTGCAGTGAATGGCCAGAGTACCATCCCTGGACCCTGGACCATAACAATTTCATGCTTCAGCTCCATCCCTGGTGGGGAAGTGGCTGCGTGCTGGGGGGGGGGGCTGTGCCTGGGGCTGCTCAGCCAGCACAGCTGAGGAAAGCCASGGGATTAATGAGTGTCATGCTGGCACATGGAGTGATGGCTCTTGCTCAGATCACATAGTGTGGCAGGCACTGCAAGAGATCACCCAGAGTCCCATGTATATGCTCATCCCTTCATCTACCCACTGGGCCAGGCAGACCCCTGGGTGCTCAACCTGGTTTGAGGTTCTGRAAGCCTCTAAGGGGAGACTAAAAGGAACTGCTGGTCATTTACCTTCTTGGAAAAAAGTTTTGGGGAAGCTTGTGAGGTACCAACTTGCATGGGGCAAGCTGAGCCCTGGCAACCAGKGGTAGGTTAGTGGGAGCTAGAGGAAGATAGTCCTGATGCAGGACTTGGAAACTGCTTTCCTCTGGTCATACCACACTGCTGCMGAAGTGAGTAAAAAACACTCTGCTCTGGCACAGCTCTTCTTCCCCTGGGCCAAGTCTGCTGGAGCCAGTGGGCACTGTAAGCAGTCCCCAGTTGAGACCACCATTCAGGGCTGGCAGCAGGAGCACTGTGGGATATTGCCTCTGCGGTGAGGAAGCTGGACTTGCAGGGTGTGGAGCAGTTACAGGAGTGCAAATTGGCCTTGAGTAGTGAAAGTGTGGCTTTCGCTATATAGCTAATAAAACAAGTGTTTATTACCCTAATATCCAACTCCTCCTCCCTCACATACGGCTGAAAGCCTTTGTCACTTTTGTCATCACAGCTGTGCTGGTTATTCAGCCCTAGTGGACACTTACACTCAGGTTCGCTCTAAGGGCATCTTTCTCCATTACGTCKTGGCCTTCCCTAGCCTGCTGCTCATGTCCAACTCTTTCCTCTTTCCTCCTTGGACATCTCACCTATTGCCCCATCCTTGCTGCTCTGAACATGTCCTGATGCTCTCCCCAGTTTGCTTCTGCATCAGAGCAAGCAGGCACCGTGTGTCTTTATCTCCAAGCCATCCTCTGTCCTTTAGTAAGCAACAGCTTGCTCATGAGGCCAAAGGCTCTCTCCCAGCACCTTTACACCCATGATGTGTATTTCTGTTCAATGCTCTGTGAGGAACCAGAAAAAGCCTAATTTTTGTATTACTGTCAACACCATGCTAAGTAATGCCTGTCTAGGTATGTTAGGTAGCTGAGTTTTGCCTGTCATTGTTCTTATAATCCTCCAGGAGCTCATCTGTTAGACACAGAAGAAATTGAACAGGCTTGAGCTCCCTGTAGAGGTATAAGGGTCAGCGATCTTTATCTCTGTTGGCATTGCAACATTACTCCAGAGTAAGACTTAATAGCACGGCTCTGGGGCCCTGTGGAACACTCAGATCAGGATTTGGAATCACTGGAGAAAGCCTGGGAGATGAGGGAACCTTGTAGCTACCCTGTCTGAGAGCAGGATAATTGCTGGTTTTCCTGGCATTGCTATTGCTGGGTTGGAGCTCTGTAGGTGCCCCCTTCCCCTGTGGGATTCCTCGTGTGTGACAGTGATCACAGCCTAGCTGCAGCCCTGGGGCTGCTGGCACATGTACTTCTGAGTCTGGGAGAGAATTCCACATTATACAAAGCAATGCATTTCCAGTCTCCCTTTCAGGCTGACCTGGTGTCCCCTGCAACCCTGCCAGCATTTTCCAGCAAGAGGGAGAGACTCAGGCTCTCCCAGACCCTTTGGTCGAAACTGAGGTCCACTCTTCTTCACGACACCTTGCTGCATTACCTCAGACATTCAGCAGCTCTTGCTTGCAGTGCCAGCCCCCCCATAGCACAAAAACCTCACTAGTGTTGGCTCTGCCTTGATTCTGGCTCCTTTCCCAGAGAAAGCATGGCTTCTGGGAGGTTGGTTTGCTTGTGCCAAGGGCAGTGGGGTGCATCCTTATGCATCACTTCTAATCTCTTTCCTCTGCTCTCCCCTGAGAAGATCTGCTCTTGTCTCCTCCTCACTTCTCCTTATTGATCATTCCTTGCCCTCCTTGGCAACCAGGAACAGTGGGTAAATCCCATCCATGGCCCAGAAGCTGCCATATTCCATAGATAACTAGGGATGGTGTCAGGGTAGTGATACCTATCTTCTGGGCCAAGGATGGCAACTAGGATGGCCAGGAGACAGGGAGGAAACTGCACATCCCACCTATGGCTCTGAAGGGAACTGGGTACACACTGCCTGAGTTGAAGAGAAACAAGGTCTGGGGGCTGCAGAAGGACAGTGCTGGTGGGAAGGGAGCTTGGTGGGAATTCCTTACTAGTACTAGGGGGTCCAGGAGCCATGGACTAGGGTACAGCAGCCCGAATGTGTTTGCACAAACCAGCTGCAGCGTGCCAGGTATTCAGATGAGCATGCCCTGACCATGCTGCTCAAAGGACTGTGTACCTCTCTCTCAGGGAGTTCAATTCCCACAGAAGCTCAAAGAGACAAGAGCCATATACCTCTGTCACTTCAATCTAGCTGGTTTACGGAGGTCCAGCAGACATGCTGTGATCTTTAGCACAGGCTGCAAGAGCCCACAAGGGATACTGGGCTCTTTCTTGATTGCTAGCTACTGCTAAAACCCATAGTGAAACCTTCACGTTTTCTTCATGCCTGGGATGCAAACCATTTTGCACTGGTAATCATTCCCTTGTCATCAGTCTGTTGAGGGAACCTGCCATGTGATATGACACCATCAGTATTCCCTGCTGACTTATGGAGCTACTAGCGAGTTTCAGACAAATTTAACTAGATAGGTAAAGACTTGAAGAGAATTAGGTTTGCACAACTCAGAAAATCTGGAGGAGAGAGGAGAGAAATCCAAATTAGGACTCACAACTGGAAGAAAAGGCTATAATGTGAGCCCAACCCAATTATTAGACATCAGAGAATCCACACAAGAGAGTGAGCCCTAGGCAACCATGCTTCATGAATTCTGCTCCTCATGAAACAGCTGTTTATTTAGATGCTCTAAAGCCTATGGGATCCTTTCTGGGATTCCAGTATACAACTCCCATCTGACCCACAAAAGCTGTGATGGCAGTGAACCCATCCTCTGATCTGGACTCAGCTCCTATCTCAGTTCTGAGATAGCAGCAGTTCTGTCTAGTGTTTGAAGGGCTCTAAACCAGAGCATTTTGAACCAGTGAGACCTCATCTGGTCCTTGACTCAATTTGGATGTTTGCAGCGAGAGCACAGACTAGATCATTTGAGTCCTAGTAGTCCTCTGATGCTCTTTCCACCATTCCCTGAGGGGAACATGCAATTTCCTATGATAGGTAAAAATTGTTCAGAAGGAGTCTGAGAGCATCTTGGGACAAAGAGCTAAGGTTATGTCCACGGAGACAGTCAAGGGACCACATGCACCTCCAGGTGTAGGAGAGGAGCCCTGGTGCACAGCAGGATAGGAAATGTTTGGGTTGGCTCTGCCCTGTAGCGCAGCCCTGGCCACTGTGCCTCCTTCCTTGCCTTTTTCTCTCCAGTAGGCAGTTCACATTCACTCACAGATGTGTTCCTGCACTGATACGAAGATCTGCTCAGGCCCCTTCCCAGCACCCTGCTGGTCTTTCCCTTCTGCTCCTTAAAGATGAGCAGTGAGACGAGCCTTCCACTCTGTCTGCYGCATCTTTGACTCTGTTACCATCTGTCTGCCTTGAGCTATTCTGCCAGTCCCTCTTGCATGTTTGGAGGCAGCGAAAGGGCACAGAGGATGGAGAATGAGTTGATCAAGGCATCATCCTTACTTAGAAAAGGATGACTGGCCAGGATGCAGTTAGCTATGCCACAGAAATTCACTGCAGCAGACATTCATGGAATGAAAGATAAAGCCTTCAGCTGGTTCAGCTGGAGGCTGATTGCCCTCCAGAAACCTGGCTACTGCTGCCCACTGCCTTTTCTGCTCATTTTTATAGCCACAGTATTCAGTCCCATTGCACCAGGTGTGATACAAGCTGATACAAGGACAGCCCCTGGCCTGGAGAGCTCACAGTCTCAGCAGAGGAAATATTAACCCCTGAGACAGGCATGTTTGCCTAGGCTGGTCTCATTGCCACAGTGTGTCCTTGTTGGCTCTTGTTACAATACCAGCACACAGCACTACCGCTCATTCTGGTCTGTGTGTCAGAAATATAGTTCTGAAAGATCTTGTCATTGCAACATCTCTGCAGAGCAGGCAGATATACACAGATGCTGCTCACACTATTTCTATTGTACCAGTACCAGACACTGTGCTGCGTGCACACGTATTGCAGTGTCTCTCCAAGCTGTGCCGTACGGTATATCTACTCATAGCATAAATAACATATCCCAGGTTAATGAAGTTATGGCATCTATTGGAAGTGCAACCAAAGATCAGTCTAAAATATTCCCACTATACCGGAACATCAAAATAGCTGTGTTCAGTCAGCTCTGTATCGTCTCTCTCCTTTTGACTGCTTCGTGATGAGCTTAGGAAACAAAGTATGTGTAACACAGTCCTTTTCCCACTCTGCCCTCCCACCTTCAAGCATCAGTATAAGTACACCACTGGAGTGGTAGTTGTACCTGGGCCGTTGTGTTAAATAACCTCCAATGCAGCTATCCATCCCAAATGTATTGAAATGTTATCTGAAGCCAAGTATACTTTTGGCCTCTGCAATATCCTGTGACAATGTGTTCCAGAATTTAATCATGCCCTCTGTGAAAAAGAAAATATTTCCTTTGGTTTATTTCAAACCTACTGCTTATTCGTTTCTGAGCTACAGACCTTCCTAACCACCCTTGCAGCCTGCCACTCCCTGGAGCGCCTTCTTCCAAGAATTAGGAAAGAAAGTTTCTTTGCTAATAAACCAGTACCTGCCCCATTGCCAAGGAAAAACTGTGGTTGAGAGAAAAATTGCTTGCTCAGCAAATCACCTTGCTAATAGACAATGGAGCACCGTTCCTGCCAACTCAGTAAAAAAAAATAAAAGGATGAGGATATTTAATCCTCTTATGCTTGTGCATGATACTGAAGAAAGCCCACTGCTAGAACCATATTTGCATACTCCACATATGGCAAAAAACAGAACAGTCCTCTAGGACTCGCCTTGAAGCAGTTGGCAGAAGCGTAGGATGCAAAATGTATTAGTTTCCAGCACATGTTTGATTCCAGGTGTTACGTTCCTTTGAACTCTCCCTTCGTATGTGAATGATGCTTGTTAGTTTGTAGGGCTAGGAGACACACTGGTTTCTGTGAGCGTTCGGGTTTTAAACGAGCTATAACTAATGGGAAAGGCTTGGAAGACTAGATGCTGCTGTGTGCTCTGCCCTCCACAGGCGGGGCAGTCAGGTTCATTTTTGCAATGTTACAGAGCACATTAGAGCACAACGAGCAGATGGCAGAGAATCAGAGTGAATAAAATCTGCTGGCTGGGCTAGGAACCTCTTGCCTACCCAGCCCCTTGAAAACCCCAACACTTATCAGACAGGCGGATGTCCCTGAACTGTTCCAGATAAGCTGAGGTGCGCTGCATATTAGGAGATGATAAGGGAGCACAATACCAAGCTCAGTGACTTTGCCTCCCCGAATACCGAGACAGCCCAGCCTTCCTCAGGAGACCTGTTTGCTTTCCATCCGGAGGCTCCGATAAACTCCGAGGTCCCTCTGGCTGACAGCCTGGAGAGCTGTGCATCCTGGCAGCTCCCTCTGCCTCCCATGCCCGCTTGCCGCACCTCGGCGTGCAGGGGCGCCGCACGGCAGGGAATGGAGAGGGCTCCCGGAGCGCTAGCCCTCCTGCCTGCGTCCGGGGCACTTTGAGCCGTTCTGGCCTGGGAGAAGTGGGAGCCCATCTGCTGCAGCTCAGCCTGCCTGTATTCGTCCTGCCCCGCTCGATCCACCAGACCGTGGAGTTTCCACACATGCAGCAAACTTTCAGCCCCTTGCAGCAGCAAACCTGAGTTAGAGCCAGCTGTTTAAAGAGAGTTTTCTCTGAAGCAAGCTGTGCTGTCTGACAGCTGATCTTTGCCCCTCTGGAGCACTGCATTACACCTAGCCGGCCCTTAATTCCCCAAGGAGGTTGATTCTCTGATAACTACTGTTTGGAAGGGCCCATTTTACTTCACCTGCCCAGGCCACCTTTGCTGTCTTTTCTCAGCACCACACATGTGCAAGGGAAATAATTCCTGCATGCCCTGGACTGAGATTGGATTTACTGGGGGATTTCATCTTTGTTCGCCATCAGACACCTGTTAGTGAACAAAGAATCAGGTGCCTGTGGTCCAGGGTGAGCAAGGAGCACTAGTCTTGCTGCACATGCTGTGAAATGCCAGTGCCTTGTCTACACTAAAGGAATAGCCTTGTTGGAGCTGACACTGGGGAGAAAGAGCTTGAAGTGGTACAGCCTTGCCTCAGTAAGTGAAGTTGTACACAGCGCACAAATGAGTCTGCAGCCAGACGCTATCACTATTCCTTCARCAACACATCCATTTACTCCAGCACAGGTATGCTTCCTGCAGGAAACCTTCCCCTTGCAGATACTTGGCACATTTTTCTGTTCAATCCCTCCTTGCCTGCCTTGCTCAGCAGCATGGGTTTCAGGCCAGCCAGACCCCATCTGCCTGCACTGGCTGCAGCTTGCTAAAGTTTCCCAGAGTGTCTGGCTAAGATCGGATGCAAACTCTGTGCAAGCACGGCTGAAGCTTTCCTTGGCTCTCTCCATAACCCCCCTCATTTGGGCTGCCAGAAAGAGAACGTGAAAGGATTTCCCTTCTCATCCCAAAGCCTGATATTAAGGCTGGAGCTTCTTTCAATAAAAGCTACTCACATGCAAAAGCACTTTCATGGCTAAATCTCTTCATCCTCCATGCCTTCCTCCATTCATGCTGTACAGACTTCTCCCTGAGTCATTTTGACTTCCCACACCAGCAAGCAGCATGCCTTACCTGTTGCAACAGGAGAGAGACCTCTCCTGAAATTTACTGCCTCTCTGCCCTCACCGCTGAAAATCTCCTACGGCAGCACCTTGCTGACTGCTGGGGATCCATGGTGTCTGCAAATCGAAGGAAGAGGCTTGGAGAAATTCCTGCAAGGAGGGATATTGCTGTCTTAAACTCCGGCAGCACAGGTTGAGAGCAGCGAGGGAGAAAGTTGCAGGAGGTGGAACTCCCTTGCCGAAGAGCCAGCCCTTCCGTGACTGAATGGAGGAAGAGGAAGAGGAGAGGCATCGCTTGCTCGCTCTCTGGAGAAGTGAACTTGTGTGTGTGTGTGTGTGTGTGTGTGTATGTATGTCAGAGCTGGGCAAGGACCCAAGCCTTAGAGCCAAATAATTGCAGACCTTTTTACTGTTAGATTAACTATCCAGGACCTCAACTGCAAGGAGTTGGGGGGGCGGGAGGCAAATAGGCAAATCCCTCCAACACACCTGAAAAACTCAAAGATTGTTTTTATCCGGCTGCCAGGTGGGTGTTGCAAGGAGGGATAGGGAGAAGGGGGTGGGGGAAACCTGAATCTGCCCTCAGAGCAGCTGCATGCAGAGAAGCACTTTGAACGTTGTTGTTATTTGCACTGGGGGAGCTCCCAGAAGCCCCAGTTCCTGCCAACAAGCCCTGGGGTGCTCGGTGCTGTACAGGCAGAAGATGAAAAGAGGTCTCTGTCCTGAAAAGGCAGGAATTGCAGAAAAGAGAGGGAAACAGCAAGGAGAGATGGCAGCACAATGAGACCAAATGTTGCACCAGAGCTTTGGGGGAGGTTTCTTTGCAAAACAGGAGCAGGAGAATTGGGGCTAATGCACCTTGGCTGCGGGAATGTGCCCCTGCTGGTCATAGGAGAAGGGATCCTGCTGCGGATGCTCCTTGTCACATCGCCTGGAGCATGGACCATCCTTGGGTAGCTGCAGCTCTTCTTGTCCTAGCCCCTTCCCTCCTCCCTGCCCCTCCTCTTTTTTCCCCAACCCTCAGGAAATCCTAATTTACCTTCTTCAGACTGCAGTGGTGAATTGGACAGATACATGTGAGGGTAGATCATAGGACATCACAGTTTGAGTTTATAAGAAGGGTTTTTTCAGTGATGTTTTTGGTAAAGAAATGACCAGAAAGCTTTCTGCATAGTTTTAGGAAAAGCCCCCAGACAGAAACTATGAAAACTGGACACTTTCAAAGTCTGAAGAGTGCCTAACTGCTCCTTTTCAGGATCCATGCAGAGGACTATGATAGAAGTGAACAGAGGTGCAAGTAGCAGAAAGAGACAGACCCCATTAGGGTCCTCGTTAAAGAAAAATGTTTGGTGTAGACACACATTTTACTAGTCTCCAGTGAATCCCCTGGACAGATAGGTTATGAACAGTCCAGCCGAACACACAGCTTTGACTGGACTTTACCTCAGATTAGACACTGGAGAATTAAATCACAGGACACCAATCTATGGGAAAATCCATTTGATTTCATGGTGAAAGTCCAAAATGATTTGAAGGTGGTGACCTGTGGTATTGGACYATTTGAAGTTGTCAGTGAAGCTGAGTGAGAACAATCTGGTAAATCCATCAGAATTCACCCTGCTGCCATCAGTGAGAAGCACGATGACGGAAGTCTTTTACATTGTATTCCAGCCTGTATTCTGCCTCCTAATGTCTCTGATCATCTCCCAAGCATTCGTGGGCTTATCCCAGTAACACTCCAATGAAGTAAAGCAATATGGTAGAGTTATCTGTACAGGCTGCTGTGGCAGAGGGAGATTAATGACTTGCCAGAAGTTGCCTTGAGAGAGTGCTGGGGTTGGCAACTGATCCATTAGCTTTTGGTCTTCATCTTGTTCTTGTGTTGGGTGCTCTCCTGACAACATTGGAAGAGGAAGCTGTTGCGGCCAACTGTGAAAGTGGCTTGGGGTGAGGTAAAATGTGAAGTGAGTCTTAGCTGTGCTTGGAAAGTGACTTTGATTTCRAGCTGATCATGGCTTTTCAGAAATAGCTTGGACTAAATGAGAAGACACACAAATTCAGTTGTRTATTTGTGCCCCGCTTGTCTATTTTTCTGAATGTATCAGCTGGTTTAGCAAGACGATTTGCAGGAGAACTTGAAGAAGTCTTCAGCATTATGAAGGTGGTAGCAGTAGTAGTTTGAAATTGCAAACCAGATCCTTTCAAGATGTCTCATCAAAGAAGATGAGGTGATCAGTCAGTAACAGCAGTGGGAGGTGCATTTGAAAATAATGAAAGGAAAAGATCCTTCACACAGTTGCATTTCTTGCAGCCATGGAAGGCAAGAATATCAGRTATTGGTGGCTAGATTTCAACGGGTCTTAGGCAGGGCTCAGAACAATGCATTTATTATATTTGGACACACCAAGGCACAAGTGATCAAATCTCTGACTTTAGGGAATCAGCTGATTGCTACAAGAGCCAGCATTTCCCCGCATTTGGATCCTTTCGTAACTGGCCAGGTGCATTGTTTCTYTTGCCTGCATCTGGAGCAGTAGGCAACCTGGAGACACTGAGCTTTGGGGACTTGATCTCATCTAGTGTAGCAATCTGTCAACTCTCAGCTAGTAAGGCTGGAAATGCTGTTTTTCAGCAAGGCAGGAGACCRTCACACCACCCACAAGATAGGTCTCATTTTTTACATTCTCTTTGCTCTTCAACGTAGTCACAGAAGCCCTATTTCAGTTCCTTTTCTTTACCATACTTTGCTGCTGAAATGCTGTTTCAGGAAGCAGGTGCTCATGGTATTGTTACATATCAGACAGAATCTGTAGAATGGTTGGGCATAAGTTAAGGGCGGTTATTACCCCACCACCTTACAGAACATACATAAATTCACAGCAAGTGCAAAAGCTCTACCTGATTGCCAGCAGACTGGGGCACTGGGTCTTCCTTTCCACAACAGCAATATACAATTGTACTCGTCTTGTTTGGTAAAAATAGGGCTTCAGGGGACAGAGTTTCAGTCCTCAGGGAGGCCTTTGCTCCCTGGCTATGGAGCAGAGAAACATCATAACGTATTAGACCAACACATATAGATGGAAAAAATAGACAAGCTTTTGGGGACATGAGTCCTAACCTGAAGAAGAGGTTGATTGCCCAAAAGTCTACCTATTTTCCCAATGTACCATTTAGTTTAATAAAAAATATTGCCTTTCTCGATTAAATCACAGCATCAGCATGAGTGGCACTCTAGCTATGGAGAAAGGATGCCAAAATCTTCAGTTTATAGTTGACTAGGACTCTAAGATTGATGCTGCCTTCCATAGAAAGGCAATTGTGGGCTCTTAGAGCACATTTGGATCTGTTACTACACCAGTGATCCAGGAAGGGAGATGAAAACTGGAGAATTTCTTCTGAGGTCCAATTGTTAGTGYTCCATCAGTGGTGAGCGAGAACGGATGGTAACTGGCTGGTTCTGCCTTCTCCATTCTCTTCCTCAACCTGAAGCCAGGCTAGAATTGGAAGAAAAATGCCATGGACTCTGTCTCAAGGAATGTTTCCTGCTCCTGCAGCAAGCGGCAGGTTGCAGGGTTACCTTTTGTTGCAACTAAAGAGCCTGGCTAGGGGAGCTGCTCAGGGAATAAAGGAGCATAGAGCCATGCGTGATGTCTGGTTTTGCACCAAGTCCTGTCCAACCCGTGCTTCCATTCTCACACCAATCAGGCAGTAAATCAAACAATCCAACAAAAGCCCGTTTAGCTGGTGTCAATGTTTCATCCAGCTGCATCCCACTGCTGGGAGCTCATGCTGACAGCTACGACAGGTCCTTTCCCAGTGCRTGGAGAGTGTCAGAGCTCCATCGCTTCTCTGGCAAGGATGCTCCTTTCTCCCTCTAATCAAGGGTAGAGATTTCATTTCCTGGTTCCTCCKAAGATCGCCATTTGATAAACCTGAGACATTCTGCTGTGGATTAGCTGCATGCAAAGTGTTTTGAAGAGAAGCAGTGTGTTCAGGCTGGGTTAGGGAAATCACCACAGGCCTCCCTGGACTGACAAGAAACTGTTATAGGGACCTAACTGCTATACCTACTTACTGCCCTGGGGACCAGACCTGCGTGCCTTCTGAACACATGCCTGAAGGCCCAGCTTCCAATTCAGACAGAAAATATCCTCCTAAACATGTGCCCTTTGCAGCCATGCTTGGGCTCAGGCACCTGCTGGAGCCAGCTCTGTCCTGTGCATTGCCTCCTCAGCTTGCAGTCGAGCTCCCAGCCAGCCTCCTCCGGGTGGGAGCAGGCATGGGGCTGTGCCACGTGGGTCTGGCAGTCAGGGCAGCACTGGTGAGATCTGGCAATGGGGTGTTTCTCCAAACCCTCATGCCCCCAGCTAGAAGGGCTCAAATACGCACAATGATGCAATCCCCTTTATCATCTCTGCTGAGAGTTTGGCACTTTTTAAGTGAGGTGACCCAGCTAGGACTTAAAYGGCACAATGACTGTTGTGGCAAGGTGGGCAGCCAGCCTTGTGATGGACACATTACAGGGTGATTCCTAAGTGGTCCTAGATCCTCTTGCCCTCCCACAGTGCCTGACCTGATTTTTCAGGCTGTCCCCAAACCTGCAGAAAAAGTCCACTTGGCATGCTGAGATCTGATGGACCCCAAGGCAGGTGGAGAGTTACCTCCTGTAGTGTCAAACAATTTTTGTTTCCCTTTTGCAAAAGGAGAGCAGGTCTGTGGGTCTGGCCTTTGAGTCTCGGCATCTACTGTGCTGAAATGTGCTGTTGGTATGTTTGCACRGGAGCATGCTGCGACTTGCAAGGGAAGGGGTGATTATCTGACTGAAACAACAGAAGCATTTTCCCCAACAAGCAGGAGCGTGTGCACTGGGGGAGGGGAGGATCCAGCTCTGCATAGGAATCAGCTCTGTGAGTGTGTACCAAAAGCTCATTGACCAGAGCTGATAGTAACCTTCCACGAAGCTGCTCTCATGAGAGAGAATAGTTATGCTGCTCCCAGCCTGGCAGAAAACACAGGGGAAATGAGGAGGGTACTGTCYGAGGAAAAGAACAGTCAGATTGCATCCCTCTTGTCTTCTCCGTCCTCTGTCCACAGYGTGTCCAGACACCATTTCTTCCTACATTTGTCCTATGGCCAAAACAGTGTTGCTATCTTCCTCARAACAGCTAAGGTCAGGTCAGTTTGAGTGTTCATGCTTTTTGTTCCTTTGCTTTGGGAAGACTTAAAAGATAGAGATATCCACTTACCCAAGTATAAAAGTTAGCTAAGAACCAGATCTGACTAAAACTCACTTTTCTTTACTCTTGGTCTGATTTCACCCGGATGGGTGTCTCTGAAATCCCAAATCTGTCAGCTCTCCAGATGTGCATGAAGTCTTTCAAGAAACACAGGGTAGATCCATTTTCCCCTTTGCAGCTGACCCTCCAAACGGCACCCAAAGGCAATGAAAAGGACTCAGTACTGCATCTCTATAGGCAAACCTGATTCTCACTCAGACTCATCCTTCTCACCTGACACAAATTTGAATCATCATCTCCTTAGAGCAGCTCTACCTTACCCTGGTTTGGGGTCCACAAGGAGTTCATCGATGAGTATATCTGACCCATGCTGGCTGATGTGTGGTGACTGCTACTTCATTCTGGGGATAGAAGATAGAGCAACACAAACTGATACATAAATAGCATYGGTCAGCCACTCCCTTTGGTCTCTCCAACATCTAGTGCAGGTTCCAGTAAGACATCTTTGGCCTCTAAGGCTGGACTCTGGGCGTTTCCTGCCCTTGTGAGCACAAGAAGGCATCTCCACAGAGCTCATACTGAAACAGGGCCCTCCAGTCGGTATGGAGTTGCATAAGGACACAAGGCTGTTGGCAGTGCTGGACTCAAATTCAAGCCTCTGCAGGCTGCCTGTGGCAGTTAGGATCTGCTTCTGTGCCATATTTCCCTCCTTGGCTTCACCAGTGAGGTAGAGGTTCAGTGAGTCCTGCAGGGCACCACTGACAGATCCATTGTGCCTTTAAAAGAGATGAAGTCATCTGCCCCCAAAGCCATCTGGCACCATGACAGAGCCAGAAGCTCAGCGCAACAGAAGGTTGGGATTCCAGCCCATGGAAGGGATGTCATCGCTCTACAGACAGATGGGACCCTGACAGGACAGGGCAAGATACTGTGCAGGACCCCAGGAGAAGGTATCATGGGGAAGGCAATGAAGGGCTCAGCAGACTTACTGCAGAAAGCACTGGGGTATGCTTCAGCTCCGTTTCCCTTACCTGCACTGAGTGAAGCCCCACTGGGAGGCGGGAGCCTGCACGTCATCCTCCCAGGAAGGCACAGGTAGGACCATAGCTCTTGTCATGGGATGAGCTAGTGAGTCAACGTGCTTCCCTCCTCCCCCATCTTCCGTCTGCACAGATCAGGCATGAGCTCATCTCAAGCCAATCAGTCTCCACCACGTGCCGGATGGCTGATCTCATCGTTGGCTGTGGTGGCGGTGACTGAATCCGGAGCAGCGTGTGACCGCAGTCTCTGCAGGGTGGCCCATCAGAGGAGCATGGGGAAAGGAGTTTATCACATCCCTGCGAGGTGCAGGGAAGTGACTTCAAGCAAATCTGCCTTCTAGACCTGAGAGGATGATTTCATCAGAGCATTTCAAGGGACAAAGCAAAGTCCTTGGTGRTATGCCTGGGGAAAATGGCCTCTCACTTCCAGATTTAGCAAGATGTTTCTCAGTTTCTGAGCAAGTATTACTGGCCTTATATTCCCAGACTGTCTACATGGCCAGTTCATCTTGTATCATAGATCCCTACTACAATTGTTAAAGAGCTGGTGTCCTTCACGAGACTTCAGCTGGTCTTGCTGTCATCCACTATGAACTTCACAGGCCAAAGTAAGCCTTTGTGAAGCTCCTACATTGGCACTTCTTCTCACTGCCACCCACTGCAAGGCATGGTGGTTTCCACCCAAAGCAGGACCCCAGCAGACACTTCCTCATGGCTCTGTTTCTGAGAAAGGAGTTGGGGCTCTGGCAGATGGACTAACACAGGTGATCYCTTCCATCATCCTTGGTAAGAAACTAAGTTTCAGTTCAGCTTTTGTGCAGGGAGAACATTGAGCCTTTACTGGAGGATGGGGGAAGAGGACAGAGAAGTAATTTAGCTGGAGGGCAGAGCAGAAATGAGAAGCTGAACTACAACCCCCATAATTTCAGATGTTTCTCCAAAGGAAATGAGCCATTCTCAGGAAACATCTTTCTCCCCTGACTGGTTCCACACAGCTAGCTTAGATTGGATGCTTAACTTTAAGTCCAGTGTACTGCATTGTATATCAGGGATTGCATAGGCATGGAGAGAGCAGGCATAGGCAAAGCAGGGGACTGCCTACTTTCTTGTTTCACCTAAAGGTCTCCATTTTGCCTGACTCAAGCAGAACCACTTTTAAAGTAGGGGTTAATTTTCAAGTAGGGAAATAATTTGTGTTTATTCTTGTCTGGCCTTAAAATCTTAAAATAGTTGACCACCAACYATTTCCCCTGCAAATGATGACTTCATCTCATACTTTGGGGACAATTTTCTGTTGTACTCCAGCCCAGATCTTTCATYCAGCCCCTCTTCTCCTTTATTGTACCAGTCTGTTGATGTTTCTCTATCAGTCGCCTCAACCCCAGATTTTCTTGCTCCCCTTTCAGATCCCCACTGTCTACCACTTATCCTTCAGCTTGATGCTGAGAACTGAAGACCAGTCATGCCTGGCAGAGAAAACAAGCTTGGAACTTCTTTGCTCTGAGGGCATTGTAAAGAGGTGGCATTGTGCAACAGAGCTTTGTACCAGGAATACAATCCATGCGATGATTATCTTGATACCATCCTCACTGAACTAGGGGAGCCTGAGCCAAAAGAAAAATTTAGAGCTAAACAGCTCTTGTTTACAGGAAGCCAGAGCACACTGTCTGGGCTTGTAGCAGTGTAGCAGGAGATGTTGCTATTGTCTCACACTGTAAAGTATTTTGTTGGTATTGACGGATGGCAAGTCCCTGAGATTTCCCATGGACATTGTGGGAGTAATTTCCCTCATTTCTGAAGCATCTTGCACAGCAGCCCAAGGGGAAAAAGTTTGCTTTGGCTGAACTGGACAATCAAACAAAGATCATTAGCTTTATTGGCGGTTATGTTTGGCCATGATCACTGCAGGCTTTGCAACTTATGCAGCATTATTTTTGTGTCGCTATAGAGAAAAGTAGGGTCTCTTAGCCATGTTTCAAAGAGTGGTGGCCCCCAATGAACACGTTACCAGTAGCTCAGCTCTCCGAACTTGTACTGCTAAACAAACTTATTGTCCAAACTCCCACTGATTTCTCACACAATATCAAAAAAGAGAAGAGAAACATCCCTTCCAACAGTAGGGGAGAATCTTTTTCTCCAACAGAGAAGAGAGCTTTCTGGAGATGTCCTTACTTCTGTCTGAACTTTCAAAGCYATGGTGCTACCAGCAAAGAGCTGGTAAACTGCTTTACAGAAATGGGGAAAGGACATTATCTCCAAGGCCCGCTTGGGGACAAGGCAACAGCTGAAAGAGAAAATCGAAATGGCTGACTACTATTCACGTGTATGTGTAGGGGGAGTTTGCTCACATCTGACAGGGAGTTTTTCTCAATGGGAAGAGCTTTGCTCAGCCCTCATCTGAGGGTGGCTGTTGCACCCACAAACAGGATGGTCCAGTTCCCCTAGAAGATGGAAGATCTGTTTGGCCAGTTTAAGTCAGAAAACTTTTACTAAGCCCTTTTTGTGACAAGAAATGCATTTTGATCACAACAGGAAGAAGTTATAAAAAATTTTAAAAAGGGGAGAAAAATGAGAGAAGTCTGGATCGCAGAGGCATTTCCTCAATCTAAGAAGCAAATCCTAGTTCTGTGGAATACCAGCCAGTCCAGTGGGGACAGGGCATTTGGCATTCACTGGCTGACCTATTGCTCATTTTGCAAGAGGRCTGTATTTGCTAAGTGCCTGTGGGAGTTTACAGGTATGACTTTCCTCCTGATTGAAACACTTTGCTGAAGTGTTCAGTGAAGGTCCGGGTGGTTCACTCTTGGGCTTGTTCTGCTGGGTTTTAGCAGTGCTAGGCTCCTTCCTGTCAGTGCTGGGGAGAAGCACAGACATCTAAGGGGGAGCAAGGCACCTCTCAGTATCAACTTGGYCCCATGGCTCTCTGCACCTTTGAAGTTGGGTTGGGGCTTTTGCTCTGAAGCTCCTTTGAGTCTCTTCCCACTCCCTCCTCCCTCTGTCTCATACTGTTTGGGTATAGTGTGAGCAAGAGGGAGGGTTGACCTTCATCAGAATAAGTCTGAGAGGCAGTCTGCCAAAAAGATAAACAGAAAAAGGGCTGGGTGAGAGGTGTGGAGAATCCCTAAAGCTGAGGGGCTTTGCATTAATTATCATATTAAGTGCTCGAATGRCAAAAATACCCATCTCCATTTTAATGCAAGTTCACATAAAAAAAAAGAAAAATCTGCTTAATTGCTCTACTTAATTCATTAAAGGATTATAGCAAAGACGAAAGGAAAATAGTGAAGTATGATGGGTGGTTCTGGCATCCTGCTTCATCCATGAGTGTTTTGGAYGTAGCACAGAAAGTGAATGTGACTCCTCTGCCTGGGCTTTCTGATGTGCTGTTCCCAACAGCATGGGGTGARCCCTAGGAGCCTGAGTAACTTAGACTACTGGCTACTGATAGATGTCAGGATCATGGCCCTCTTCCTTGCTCAGCAGATGAAAACCCTCCCAAGTGCTTTTCTGGTTCTGATGGAGGCTTTGCTGAAGCTGATCTCCCTGCTCTGTGCTTGGCTACATGTTTGACATATGTTCCCGATACACTGACAGTATCAACTATTGAGCCATCCTGTAAATCAGGTTTTTTTTTTTGTAACAGAGAAGAAATGCTACAGCAGCAGCAAAYGTTTTTTGCAAAAAGTCCTAACTCTGTCCTGAGCAACTTGGTTTGGATTTATCTTTGAAAGTGAATTTGGGAAGTTGATTTATCTCCCAGGACCATTTTTATTTGAGTATCTGGAATGTAGAGGTCAGATTTATATATACTCTGCTAATGTGGGCACTGCCTTTTGGCACGGCCTGTGCTGGCTGAGAAAGGGTTACAGGAAATGGTGCTAGTTGCCGGTGCAGGTGAGGCGAATTGCTGTGATTGCTGGATTGCTGCAGGATAAAAGGGAGGGAAGCGGGTATGAGCTGAGGGGGAGTCAGAGGAGAGCTAGTTAGAGGGAGCTGTTCATCACCTTTTTAAGACTATTTGTATACAAAAAGAAGAAAGGGCTGGTGATTTTGGAGCAGGGGGAAGGCTGAGCTTGTGGTAGGTCTATTTGGTAGTCCTGAGGGATGGAGGAAAGTGCTATGCCATGAGGGAGAGGCATGGGAGATCTCTCGGGGCAAACAGAATTAGGAAGGAATCTCCGTAGCTGGGGCAAGCTTGTAAAAACAGCTTTAAGCTATTATGTTGTCCTGAGTAGGGCTGGTGGCTAAGCAGCCCCTAAAACTGTATTTGAGATGAGGCATTTGGGAGACCTGTAGAACACCTGAAATTAGATCACTCTCTGAAAACAGATGGAGACTAGCTCCTGTTCTGCCCTTCGCAGCCTGGCAAAGCTGTGCTGGGGCTTGGGCAGGAGAAGCAAGGCKGTGTACAGGAAGGCCAGGATAGTGTAATAGTCCTCAGGCTTCCTAAAATATGGCATGGGCTTCCTGTGCTGTTCCCAAATCAAGCTCCTGCAGAGCCTGAGATCAGTATTTCAACACTGCCTGCTCCCAGATGCCAGCATATCAGAAGCCAAAGTGGGATGGGGAGAGAGGGACTGCAACCACCTCCCTCCAGCAGTGAGTAGAGATGGATCCTAAGGAACTGGGGGCTATTCCAAAGCTGTYGTTTGGCCTGAGAGGGAGTCAAACATCTGCTCTGGGATGTTCTTGAAAAGCCCTATTTTCCCACTGCTGCCAATCAACATTAAGAGCAAGACTGGGCCCTTAGGCCAATGTCTGCTAAGGTGGAKGTATGATCCTAGGCCTTCAAATCAATGAGTAACACTTGGAGCAGCTGGCTGAATTCAAGCAGTGCTGAGCACCTAGGCAGAGCTCAGTACTTCTGCAAAGCAGCCTAAATTCATCTGATCTGCCTGGCCCTCGTTCCCTTCTTCTTTTGACCGTCCCATTCTAATCTTATCGCTGACCAAGGGTGGTAGTGGGTGCCTCACCAAAAGGTAAATTGGAGTTCCAGACTTGATCAGGGAGRAAAAAAAACAGCAAACCATCCTTGAAACAATGTCCCTTTTCAGAGCTTTGGCTCCTGGAAGGAATAATGTTTTTTTCCTTGATGAAGGAGTCTGGCAGCAGCCCTGCCTAATCCAGTCTAGGCYGGGGATGAACTGGGCCTTGCACATATTGCTTAGCTGTAGAGTGGCAAAAGATATTTCTGCAGCCCATCCGGAAGCTTTCAGGGCTTGTTGCAGYTCTGAAGGAGGCTGAGGGGAAAGGGCATGTGGTGTGTTTCCACAGGCAGGAATACCTGCACAGGCAGGCTGGGGTGCGTGGGAGAGACAGGTCATACTCTGGTCTGACAGCAACCTTCTCAGAGGAAGTTGTGGCTTGACTTGGCCTGGACTGGGACTTGGGCCTAGGTCAAGTAAAGAATCAACTTAAACAGTCCCCTATAGCCAGGCAGGAAGAAGGAACAGACAAGGAAACTTGTCTGCGAGTGAGTCTTGGTCTTGTAGAGCTGGGACTGAAGCAGAGCCTTCAGCCTCCACCATGCTGCAGCAGCTGAGTCCAAGCAACTGTGTGCCTGGGACATAGCTAGTGCTGGCAGAGCAGCAGCCCTCGCTGGCAGATTAAACACAAGGCTGTTCAAGGAGTCTGAGTCTGAATAGTCCTGTTCCTTCCACAAGAAAGAAGAGACAATATGATAATGCTCTCTGAGACTGTTTGCACTACTGCTGCTCAGATTACAAGGGGGTTGTACAGAGATTTAATTTCAGTTGTCAGCCACTCTTGTTTGCTGGGGAGTTTTTTCCCCTCAAGAAAAGATTGTGCTCTTTTGGATGCAATATTCATTGTTTGAAATGCCCTCCTGAAGTTTTTCCCCTACCAACTTTATCTGTTTCCACCATCATAAATACCATCTCAGTTTCTCTCTTTCAAATGGATCCTGGAATGAACACTGTGGGTTGTCTTGTACCCCAGCCTGGGGAATTTAGATTTTGCTTGCAACATGCCAGAGAATTTTATTTTCCAGTAATAACTTGTGCTGTAATTGTGGACTTCCTCTTACAACAGCGATTTATCTTCCTGCTYCCCTGATGAATATTTGCCTTGGGAACAGAGGTGAGAGGAGTTGTAATTTTTCAGTAGGCCTTCTATATACCCCTTGAAATGCCCTGCTTTTAGCAGCGAAGAAAGTGTTTCAGACTCCTTTTGCTGGACAAGATCTGGAGGGGAGGCCTGGGAACGGCCCTCGTGGCTGAGCCTGTCCTGCAGAGAGGGTGGAGGGAGGGAGAGTCCTCTCTTACCTCTGCTTGCTCCCTCCCTTCCCCAGCCGGGTGCCTCACTCCTGATTTTCTTTCCCTTTGCCTCCTCTCAGCAAGCTCTGACCYACAGCCTAGCCCAGGGCCGCCACCTCTGAACTGGGGATCAAAGCCAACCTCACGCCTACGGCTGCTGGAGAGCTGCTGGAGAGGAGGAGGGCCGGCTGCACGCTCCCTCCTGTCACCTGCCCCGCACGCTGCCTGCTTAACTCGTGCCTGCCAGTGTTGTCTGCCGGCTGTAATTAGGGTGGGAGAGGAGAGTTTACTTAGCCTGCTCCTGCCAGACCCCAGGGTGATGAAAGTTGGCTTTTTAAAGGCAGTGAGAGCTAGGGAGGGGATCAAAGGCATCTTGTCTGCCTACTGAAGCAGTTGATGCTATAAGGTGCAGGGCTGTGCTCTCCGGCTCAGCGCTCAGCGCTCCGAGTAGGTGCGCCTGGCCCTCCCGCCCCTGTTCGCAGCCACCTCTGAACCGCAGAGCCACCTCTGAAGCTGCTGCTCCTGTGCGTCTGTGGGGGCAGCTCTGGGTTCGCCTGYGCTGGGGCCTGGGGGTAAGTTGCCTTGTCCCCGGGCACCACTGGCCCTCCAGGGGAGCATGCAGCACCCTGGTGCATGGCTTCCAGCGGCAAAGCTGCAGAAAGTTTATTACCGTGAAAGTGCAGCTTGCACTGTCTGCCAAGCGTGGAACAGTCTCTATTCCCACGGACTCATTTACCTGCTTGGAAGTGGAAAGTGTTCGGTACCTGGCAGGCTCTGCTGAGCTAATTAATTTATTTAATAACTATGCTTAGCTGCTCTCCAGGCCTTGCTGCTTTGCATCCCAAAGGGTGGTGATTTTTTAGAAATTCCCAGTGGAGATACGCCTGGTTTATTTATTTATTTTTTTGTTCTCCATTTTTGCACAGCCTCTTGCACAATAGTGCTCTGGCTCCATACCCTGGCTCTGACCTGCTGCCGCCATACAAATGAGCACTCCCACTGGTCGGGGGAAGATTCCTGCTTGACTGCTCTGCATGCGTGACGGGCTCTGTCCTCTGAGAACAGAGCCTAGAGTCCCAACTCTACTAGAGAACTAGAGGAGTTGCAACTTGAGCTAATGAAGCAGCCCAATTAATCTGAAAACACTAAGGAGACTCATGGAGTTGAAGTCACTAGAGGGAGACAGGGGAGCCCTTGCTGTTAGCTTGGGTGTGAATGATTAATGGGCACCCTGTTTCCCTTCCTCTGCAGTCCCCGGGAAGAAATCCAGCTGGCTCAGAGGGGAATGGGAAGAAGCCCTGCCAGCTTTCCTCATGACTGTTGTCATCTCAGCATCAGTGCTTCCAGACGAAACCTTCCCCTCAGCTGCAGCCAGCTGGAAGTTAGGACCAGACAGTACCCTGGACTAGGGACATGGAATGTGCTTCCCAGCAGGGCTCAGGAAAGCCCTGGTGCCTTACAGGGAACCGCTTCTCATTTTTCTGGCAAACCTATTGGGAACCTCTTCTGGCAAAGCCTTCAGRACAGTTGACTTCAGGGAGATTATCTTGTTGCAACACAAAATGGAAATGCTGTTCGAGGCTGCCTTGCCTTCAGGGACAAGCAAAAAGAACATAGGTGTGAGGAAAAAGCCTGTTATCCTGTGGGGCAGATGCAGTGCAGGAGCCTGGCATTACCTAAAGCAGTGCCCACAGAAGCCCCTGGGTGTGGGGGATGCTCGCTCCCTCCCAGGTGCRGATGCAGCTCTGGGGTGCAGCTTCTGCCACAACAGCTGTGGAGCAGAAGGGACAGAAAGGTGCAAGTGACCTGTTTGCCTGCAGCCTTGCCAGCACTGCTCATTGCTGAYGCTGCTGCAGCCCCATTTGGCATGAGTACACCTCTCTGCCAGAGCCTGGCTCCGTGGCACCAGGTGGGTTTAGCAAAAGGCATGCTGGCATTATCCAGCCACAGCCTTGGGTGAACATCCTGTCTGCATGGGGATTTGTATGGTAGATCCAATTCTGAAAGAGAAGCAGAAAATTCCCCACATGCTCCTGGCCCTCTGATGGGAGAAGGATCTCTTCTGGTTGAACTCAGCAAGGGCTGGGACACGTGCCCTCATGGCATACCAGCTTTGTCTGTGTGACCACTGTCCTGATGTCCATCATTCCCAGGGCAGACTCACTTTCTGAATGCCATCCCCCAAGGTTTCTCATTGTTGTGCAGAAGTTTGCTTTCCCCTTCAACTAGGTGATCTAGGTGTTTCTGTGACTTGCACCCCCAGTCCATGTCCTGGCAGGTTGMTTTCCTCCTTACATTCCCAATTCCTACCCAAAATTGCATTTTTCTCTGCTGGTGAGTCAAACATTGTACTGTTGCTTCAGTCACCTTGCCGCGACCTCTGTCGGAGCTAAGTCCCTACTTGCAGGAGCTCATTCGGGGCGCAGTGATTCAGCTCAGATCACAGGCCTTGTGCCTCTTCTCTGTGCCCAGCTGTGTGTATCCAAGAAAGCATTTCTATCTAGTGGGGAATGAATCACTCAGGAGCGGCTTGCCCTGCCCTGCCCGCTAAGAACAGGAAGCAGAACAGGAGCASAGGAGAGAGGGAATGCTGCCTGGGAAGTTGTACTAACCGTGAAAACCTCCTCCAGCACTTGGGCCCTGGGCTATGTTGCAATGCAGTGGTCAGGAGTCAGGATGCAGACAAAGAAGAGTCAAGTGGAGTTTTAGCATTTGGCTGCTTCTGTGGAGGCTTGCAGGGCCTCCRTAGTAGAAGGATGTGTAGAAGGCAGCCAGCACCTTCCCACATCTGCCTGCCTGGACCACTAGCCTGTCTTGGGCCTGGCAGTGTGTGCTCTGCTAATACTCTGTAGGTTGGGCCATGGCCACCTCAGAGAAGACATGTCTTCTGCTCTTTGTGCTGATGCTGAGCTGATCTCTGTACTGATTCCCACGGCTGATCTCCGGAGCTAAAGGCAAGAGGTTTTGCAGGTGAGGAGACTGGYATGGGGCCTTTTTGCCTGGTCAGTTGTCATCTCCAAGAGGTGTGTGAGTGGCTTGGTTTCCATTACAGTTTTGAGTGGAAGGAGCAAGTTTTCATTGTATTCTCTCTCAGCTGTATTCTCTAATTTGCCATAGTATTAATTTCTTGTAAGCTGACTGAGAGTGGTTAAGAATACCTTATTTAAGAACTCATAAGAATAAGTTGTGGCCATGATACTGATTTTAAAATAAAGCCACTTGGTGAGTCTCATCCTTTGCCCTCTCTCTTTTGGTGTACTCTGTAGCACAGGGAGTATTACTCACTTGGAGAAAAAGTGCTTTTGCACTGCTGGACCCTGGCAGAAGGGAACTGAAAGCTGAGGGTAAGGCTGCTTTGGACTATCCATGGAAGTTGATTTGGTGGCCAAGTCCAGTGAGTATGTGTTTAGTTGGGAGTTGGAATGTAGAAGCTGAGACAAGATTCTGTGCTTGGCAGTTTACATCTAAGGACTTAAAGACGTCCCTGTCAGGTCTGAGTAGCCTTATGCCCAGTCACCAAATAGAGTAAACAAATGGTGAATGAAGTGGGCAAGCAAATAGTGACATTCCCACTAATGTCATGTGGATCAGTATAGTCTTTTTGAATCCCGCAGACTTCAGACATCCTTGGTTTCCTATGGCAAGGCACTCCCCAGCATAACTGTTTATGTGGGGAATGTACCTCCCTCTGAACCAGCCACACGGTAATTTTATTCCACATCCCCCTATTTCCCTGTGCTCCTCCTTGACGTGGTCAAGATTTTGTGGCTCCTCGTTATTTCCCTGCTCAGTGTCACTTTTCCAGGCATTTTCCTTCCGTTTAGTGGATCCTGTGAAGCGCAGGACACAGACACTTTGTCCTGCTCTCCACACACACGAGGCTTTTCCAGGGCTCTCCAGTGCGTTGCAGTTTCCTGCCATGGGAAGCAGTGGTGGACACCTGGGAGCACTCGGAGAAAGGGCAGCACTAGCAGCTATGTATGTGGCCATGCACCAGAGGTTAACAGCCCACAGCTGCTTGGCATGGGCAGGACATGCTCTTCAGGCAGGACATAGTGTTAAAGATTAGATGGGAGCAAGGAGGTGGAGGCTATCGTGGATGCCAGCTCCTTCCCTCTGCTGCTGAACACATCCCGTTGGCAGTGTGTGCGAGGAGCTGGCACACAATGTGCTTGGCCCTTCCCGGGTACCTGAAACAACTAAGGTGTCACTGCTCACCGGGCCATGGTGGCRTGCAGCCCTGTATGCTGCCAGTAAAGGATGGGGGTGGGAGGGAGGGCGTGTTGCTACAGTTCTGCTTTTACCACATCCAAAATTACTCTTAGCATAAAGAAGACAAGCAGAACAAACCTCAGGACGAACCAGGACTCGTCTTGGGGAAGCAGGAGAAGGTAGGAGCCATGAGGTGAGAGGGGAGCGCGGTTGTATGGCGAAATGCTCTTTCAGGCTCCCATTACTGGTACTGAAATTTAACCCCTCTTGTTTTGCTGTGTGCTGAGGCTGTTGGACACTTTTGCATCAATCACAGGATGTGTTTGASTTTTCCCCAATGCAACATGGGGAAGGGAAATGAAGATGTGAAGGAGCCTCTGCAGTGCTGATGTAGGCACTTCTCCTTAGCCGCAGGCAATTAATCCAGCAGAAATTATCTCCTGTGGATGCCACCCAGAGCGAAGCTCTCACTAGGTCTTATTTCTTAGACATCTAAAGACTTGTCTGAAGAAAGCTCCATGGTAAAGCCTGCATTACCCTGCTCTGTGTGTGATGAAGGCTTGCATCTGGCTGACTTGCACTTGGACACATACCAGCTTAAGGACTTTGCAGAGGGCACCGAACCAGCAAAGGGACTGTCTGCCTGGCCTGTGGAGTGCCCTGAGGTAGAGGCAGGGGTTTAAGGAGTATGTGTGGCCTGTATGTTGGYATAAATTGTCTTCTCATTCAGCATCCAGCCTTCGTGGCTTCCCCACCTCCTCCAGCCTCTAGTGGGCCTTTTTCATCCATGTTTGGACAGCAAAGGTCTACATCTGTGGGACTACAAGAAATGAAGTCATGCCCTGTTTCTACCCTAGTCCATCTGAGCATGGAGATTGCAACTGAGATTTAGGAGGGATCATTGTATAGTAGGCAGCCYTGTCATAGGGAGTTAACTGAAGAGCTCCCAATAAAACCTGTGGGGCTCTAGAGTAGGTACCTAAATTTCAGTCATGCTAATGAGTGACCAAGCCGGTGACTGAGTCATTCTGCTTCTGAAGGGATCTCCCTAGTGCCTGCAGGTATTTCCTTTCAACTGCATTCTCTCTCTCTCTCTCTCTCTCTCTCTTTCTCTCTCTCTTTTTTTTGAACTTAACTCTGGTAAGACACTGAGCTTAGACTAGTTTCTGAGAACAGGAAAGTAGGACAAAAGCTGGGATCTGCTCTCTTGATACATCAGATACTCTGCTGAATTACATCCATCATCAGAGCATGATATTATTCCTTACCAAGTGTCTGMACCTGTCTTGCCTTTGGTAAGCAAGTAGAGTGCATCTCCCTCACTGAATATGCATCCGTGCTGCAGGCAGACAGCTCAAGTGGCCTGAATATTGAATCRGAAGGGTAAAGTCCTTGAAATGAGGAATCCAAGCACTGATAGAGCAGGAATCAAGAAATAACCATTTCATTGACCAGTCATGGGAAATCCTGCATTTGGATGGCTTTGACATAAGTCATGAAGGCATATAGGCAGCTAGAAAGATGGTTGTGATCTTCTAATGTGTATTGGCCAATACCAACACAGAGAATTGGCGCATGAGTATAGCATGATTGTGAATATCCTAAATATAATTGTTGGGCAATAGTTTGCTGTTATGCAAATCAGACACAAGCAATGTGCATGGAGTTGCACAACTGGGAAAGGGTAATTCTTCAGGTGTCCCAGTGCTTTGRCTGTGGCTCTGCTCAGCTGAGAGAGACCTTGTTGAGTACAATCCAGTGGGAGTATATGGCAGGGCACATGATGCTTCTTAACACCATTTCTTCCTCTAGGCCTAGAGGACAGGTCCTGAGCCCTATCTACTTTGCACTGCTATGGAATGACAGAAGAGAAATGTATGCCTGGCAATTGCTTGAGGAAATGCTGCTGGTGGAGCTTCTTGTCCCTCTGTCCACCAACCAGATACTCCTTATCTCTGTTTTTGGCATCTCTCAGAGGGGGACAAGGATGTAGGAGCCATGACTGTCACACTCAGACACCAGGAAGAGACATAAGACTGCTCTCAGTTAAGCTTGAGGCCAAGTTTTGCAGTTAATTTTAAGTTAGGAGAACCTCACGGTGCAACCCCAGAGTGTAGGAAGCCCAGCCTGGCTTCATCTGAGAAGACATCCCATGATGTCAATGCACTTTTGCTCTGTTGCTCTGTGCCACTAGGTAATYTGGCTACATGATGTATTCAGATGTGGATCAGTGCTGACTGATCTTTAAACAGGCCTTCACACAGTGCCCAGATTGCTATTATTGTCTTCTTAATACACCCTAGGCTGATTATAGAGGAAATTTTATTGTAGGCAGTACTGTACACCCATTGAAGTACCAACTTCAGCAATGTGAAGGATTCCCAAAGAATAGAAAATGATGGGGCATAGCTTTGTTACACGCTCAGCAGTAGAAGGATTTTCTTCTGCAAAAGCAGGGTGCCRTGTTAAAAGGAGACATTATGAAGGGATTAGAAGTGAATGCAGATTCATGGCAGAAATGACATCAGAGAGGTACGCATGAATATAGCGAGAGCTAAACTCTTTGTCCTGCACATCCAGATGTAGTGTGTGCACACGGATGCAAATGCTCAAGCGTACAAACCCCTCAGTGCRCAGAATGTTTCTCTGCCACAACACTGAGAATTTGAAATTCTTCTCTTTTTGTCTGTTGGTAGAACAGGAGAATAGATCCTGAGGAGCTCTGATATCTCTGATTTATCTCCTTCTTCTAAATGCCTGAGATGATTAAGGACAGGGAAAAGAAAGCCTCTTATCTGACTGCCAGCAGCACTGAAAGGGCCTCTATATTACCTTGTGGCTTGTAATTTCCAAGGTATTTCTCTCCAAATTTATCAGAGGACAGAATGGTTGTAGGGAACATGGAAACAATAACAGCATGAACACAGCTTGCTCTTGTATACAGGAACACACCAACATTTGCAAGGCAATTAGATTATGGGTTTTCAGGGAACACATGAGCATCAGATGGATAAATATCCTGTAAGCTCTTAATATGGATGTATCCCCCAAGTCTGTTTCTCCCATGAGTTCATGCGTATATTAACCAMGTAAACAGAGTGTAAGGGCAAAGTAGCATGTGGTGGTCTTACACAGAAGTGGCTACATTTTTTGAGTGTGTGAACAAGCTTGTAATCTTAGGGAGATATGCTAGCATGATATACAGCTAGCATGAACCTGCGTGAGGGTCAGGATAGAGTAAACTTTGAAAGTGAGAAGTCTGCCTTCTTCTGAGAGCTTTGATGAGGCTATTCTGAAGGCAGAATTTGTTTGGGTGGTTTTGGGATCACAGGATTGCCTTCAAAGCTAGTTGGGCATCTTGTATTAACCTGGGTAGAYGGTGTAAATAAAAGAAGTAGCCTTGAGAACATACAGGATTTCACGTCACTGTTTGTTCTTCTGCTAGGTAGCCAGCGCAGAGAGCCTCTGACTTATACTATCTATTGGCAGAGKAACAGTACTGATTTTAGTGTATGACACCAATGATTAAAAAGCAACCCTGGAGCTGTACATATACAGTAAGTGCACATGTACTATATATGTCAAAACATCTTCTTAAGGTGCTCAAGCAAAAGTGCACGCAGTACATATGTCYGTGGAACAATACCGAGTTAGTAAAATGTGTTTACACTATTTTCYGTATATGTGTTCAGATGCCTTTCATAGCACAATATGAACATGGCTAAGGGTAAGTATTCCTGCTAATCAGGATGAATTAATATAGGGAAACACATTTTTTTTTTTAAAAAAAAAAAGGGGGGGGTGAGATTATACATTCGTATAAAGCCTTCAAAGATGAATTCATGCACTGGTATACAAACCTAGATGGGAGAAGAGAGGTATCTAAACACACCAACAGGGAATTATACCCTTGGAGAGCCCAGCAGTCACCCCTCTTTTGGGATGGATATTTAATGCCTTTGCAATGATAATTAAAGTGCAGTTTGGGTGTTACTTCTTGTGATTTGCTGCGGTCTTATAAATCTTTCAACAGTTTGAAATCTGCAGCRAGCAAAGGTATTGCAAAGAGTTGGAACAGGAACAGAGAGAACAGGCTGCATTGCATTCGATAGAGGGTGCTTTGGGCTCTCTGGAGAGAGTGGCTGATAGGCAGGGAGAGTGGGAGGTCCCAAAGCACTTTCCAGCCCAGGAGCCAAAAAGCCATTGCCTTTGGACCCCAATTCCTCCCACCTAAGGGAGACACTCGTGTCAAGTACCTCACCCATCCAGCTGGCTTTTGCAGTCACAGAAAAGAGATCTTGGGCAGGCTGATCTCTCTCTCTGAAGGGGCAGACTTTTTTGGTGGTTCTACGCCTCTCTGGAGTGTCTGAAGACAGGAGGGATGAACACGGGCCTTGAAAGCCATCTTTGAGGTAGGCAGTGCACTCAGAAGCTGTGGGTGGAGGTGGGCTGAGAGCAGGCAGAAGGGAATTGGAGGTATTTCTTTGGGTGGAAATGTAAATGTAAGTGGAACCAGAGGAATATGCCTGTGAGTGAGAGAGAACTGGAGCAAAAAAGGATTAGATTGGACATAAGAAATGTATGGCTGTGGCAAAAGGCAGTGGAACAGGGAACAGAAATAGTGAATGTGAGACAGAGTCTAGAAAGAAGGGCCAGAGGTCTGGAGCACTAAATGGAGTCACAGATAAAAAAAAAAAAAAAAAAAAAAAAAGAGAGAGAGAGAATGTTTTAAGGAGGCAGAAGAATCAAACAGAAACCAGTCAGAGGATAAATAAGTATGTGAGAGAGGAGCAAAAAAAGTTGCATGGAGAGATGAAGAGAACAAGCCAAAACAGAGGCACTGTGAGTCAGCCAGGTGGGCCAGAGCCAGGAATGTTCCACTCCACTGCAGAGCATCCTCACAGGAAGCACCTGGGCAGCTGATCGGGGAGGGACCCTGAGAAGCGATCTCTTCCCAACCAGTATTACCCTCTGACCTGCTCGCAGTGAAAACGTTGCAACAGGTATCTTCAGACGTGTCAAACCACATCTCTTCYCTACCCTCTCCGTGACCCAGACAGGATGCTCTGGCTCACTGCTTCCAGCACAGTCCTTTAACAAGGTCAGGAGGCATGCAAAATATTGAAGGATCAGCCTAAGGCAGAGCAGAGGTTGCAGTGTGATGGAGGCTGAGTGACCATCATAAGACCTTGGTTGCTCCTAAGTTTCAAAGAACAGAATTAAAGCTACTATTTGGAAAACACAGCTGTGAGGCAGRCATGGGCTTGAGGGCAGGATGGGACTCTGGTGAGAAATTAGAAGTGTGTGGTGAGCAGGGAAGATCACTCATTGCGTTGCTGGCCTCCTACCAAAGGGCTGAGAAGGGGCATCTTGAGGACAGTCAGCTTCAGAAAAGAGGTATCACTGATACAMTATAGGCTGAGCAGGCAATACGAAAGCCTATTCATAGTCCTGCTGCTAAGGAAAGAAGAGGTGACTGTCACAAAGCTTGGAATGCAGATCAGCACTCTGCTTCATGGGTGATGACCAGGCCACCTCCCACCATGAGGGCAGAAGTGTAGGGAAGGGACAGGGAAGAGATGGGACCCCTGGAGAGAAATATCCTACCTCTAGCCCAGCAGGAGCTACCACATCACACAAGCCAATCCAGGTCTTSTCAGTTTGATCGCTTTTGCCACCACTTTTAAAAAAGTAGATTTGTTTTGAGTTTGTTTCGTTATTTCAACACTGAGCTGGTTTTCTTTTACTTCTCAGACCAGGTTGCCTGATGTCCAGTCCATGCCTGGTGGTGCGGCAGCTCTGATAACAGCTTAGCAAATCACTGATAACGATGGTCCAGACTGCTCCTGCCAAGAAATCAAGGATGGAAAATGTGGAGGTGGAGGTGCTAGTGGGACTGAGGTTTGGAGAGAGACCACAAGCCATCTGCAGAGGGCAAGGGGCCATCCTTGTAGTTAGCAACACTGTGAACTCCACAATGTGCCCWGTAGAGATGGTGATTTCTGGCATCCTTTATAGGATGAGCTCATTTGCTGRATTCCCACCAAGAAATCAGTGCTCCCTCCTGCAAACAGTTCAACCCTGCTGAGGGCATCTGTGCTGATTATCTCTGTAGATGAGCCTCCAAGAACGCCGAGGGGCTTATTCTTCAGAGAATTGAAGCCTGACCACTTGTGGGCGGATGAGAAAGTAAATAACAGACCTGTAAATAACAGGTCAATTGGCCCCTCCCTGTGCTGGAATGGTTCTCCTCTTCACCAGAGTCAGGAGCAATGGGAGACACTGGAAATGAGCAACATACTCAAAACTGGAAATAAGCAAAAGTCAGTGGGAGGTTTTGATTTTTTTTTTTCTTTGCAAATGATCACCTGTTTGGTCATTATTTTGCCATTTCCTGATCAAWGTATGGCTTGATTCTGGGTTCTGCAAGGAAAAAGAAAAATTTGGCTCCTAGAGTATTTCTGATATTGTTCCTAGAATATTCTTCAAGAAATCCACCCATCTTTTCTTGTGAGGCAACTCAAGATCAAACTTAAAGTGCATGGATGAAAGTTCAGAGTCTGTGGCTAATCCCATCCTTGGGGTGCCTGCATGTAAATTGACTCAGGCAGGTAGCTGATAGACTCAACTTGTGTGATAGCCTTCAATTTGTGTTCAGTGCTTTGTACCCTTGCTTCTCTCTAGGTCTTTAGAGGGGAGCAGAGAGTGGCTCCAGGTAGCAGAAAGCCCCCCAAGAGATCCAAGCCTGCTCCTGCACAGCACRTAAGGCTTAAAGGGGAAGGAGAGACTGACAGATGCAGAAAAACAGAGTCTGATACTATCCTGTGGATGAGCAAAGGGCTTGCCAAAGAGGCGGGAAGCAGAGCCTTYTGTTTACCTCTGGGGGAAAGTTAACTTTGCTCTGGACAGATGGGGGTAGAGATGTTGTTCTAGGGTGGCTACTGACCATGGCATGTCTCTGGTGCTTTAGATCTGGAGATAGAGGGGAGATTTTTCTGACTCCCAGAAACCCAACAAAGAAGGGCAGAAAATCCCCTGCAGCATTTCCTGGGAAGCCTCATGTGCACTAGAGAAGACAAACTAGGAAATGGGCAGAAAAGATACATGTCCAGCTCCTCAAAGCCCTGGGCACTCTGAGAAGGTCTCCAGCCCTGTGCAGAGAGCAAACCTGGGCACCCCTCTCTGGTGCAGGACCTTCCTCAAGCTCCTTGCTGCGTAGATGGCCAAAATTAGGCTTAACTGGGACAGGAGGTTGAAGGCAGACAGACAAGCAGGGAGGTGGAGGGAAGGTGTGTAGAAAKGGGCATCGTTTTTGGCTGGCAGCAGGATTTAAGAACAGATGACTTCCAGGCAGAGGCACCAGAGGCATCACATGATTATGGCTTGGTTTAACAAGCCAGACTCATGTTTTCTGTGGGTCTAGCAGGGATGAGGGGGACCATAGGCTGCCAGGAGTATGGCATGGAAGCCAGGAAGATTTGCTGCCACCTCAGTCCAGCTTTACTCTGGCATAACAGAATAGGGGATGATAGCGGCTGTGCCAGGGATGAGCTGAGCACGGAGAGAAGCAAGAGAGGGAGCAGAACAAGGAAAGAGAAGAAAAGAAACTTGTCAGATAACCTGGRAAACTGTATGCATGTATGTGTATGTGTGCACACGTTTAGCACTGCTTTGCAAGGCAGGCTCTGTTCTCTCTGACCGAAAAGGAAAGATCTTTGCTCTCCCAGCTGTGRGGAAGGAGTAGATGTTTTAAAAAGCAGCAGTTCAAGTGACATCAGGTGTTTCATTCACTCTTTTGCAGGTGCTTTGGCATCCTCATAGAAGGAGCCTTTTGCAGCAGGGAGCTTTGCTTCAGTGCCACCTTGTTCCCCCTGCCCCTGTGCCTGCTTGTCAGAGTGGATCCCTTCCCTAGCTGACTCCTCCCTAGATGGGGCCAGAGTGGGGGGCCAGGCCTCTCCCAGCTTTGGCAGCCTAAGGCTGGCCTTTCCCCAGCAATTCAGCCATTCCTCCTCTCCCAAACGGAACATGCCCCGACACCTTTGCCTTGAACCAAATTGCATTCAAGATCCTGGGTTTGCCCACACATGTTAAAGTGACAGCTAGAGGCAAAAAGCARGGGAAACCAGCTGCAGCTCTAATGGGGAGGAAAAGGAGCCATTAGCAGAGCCCAGAGTTCAGAGCCTGCATGTGGTGATGCCCATGGAAGAGGGCCTGGCTGCCAGCATAGCTGGAGCAGCAACAGGAGCTCCTGCTCTGAGTTCAACCTGGCTACTTTCTGAAAAATTTTGTCTTCGTCCAAAACTTGGCTTTTCAGGCCAGAGCCAAGTACCCTTGAGGTGAAACATCCAGAGGATTATGGCTTGATCTGCCAGATATTCATTGCTGTGGCACAGCAGCTGCTCAGGCTGGTGCTGATGGGCATCCAGAGACATGGGGTGGAGGATGAGCACAGAGGCTGTGGGAGTGCAGGGATGAGCCCAGCAGCTCCGGGGGCTGCAGAGGCAGCTTGGCACTTGTCAGCAAGCAAGCCTTCTAGGGAAGTGCTTGTGTGGGCAGCAGGGAGGGCAGCGGTTTGCAGGTGTGAGCAGTGTGCAGAGCACTTTCATCCATGCCAGGTTTTAGGCAAAGAGGCAGCCAACAAGAGGAATATGGGCTTCTCCTCCCCTTCTCATTTGTTCTTTACACATGGAGGAGGAATATTAACTTCATGCCCCTTCTAGCCTGTCCTCTGTGTGCCAGGATCTCTGAGGGAAGTTAGCTTCCACAGCAGGAGGTTGAAGTTTACTAGCATTGGTTTGAGAACATCTGTGATGTACAGACCTTGCGTTATGGTTAATGTGCTAGGGATGTGGGCATCTTTGCCTCTGAGGAGTAGCTGAACCAGAGCACTCTAAATATTACAGCAAGTTTCTTGCTGCCACAGGTAGCTCATCAGGTGCCAGCTGCTGGGCTAAGGAGGGAGAATGCAAACAAGACATACTAAGTTAAATGCACGCATACATCGTGTGCTCTGAACAAGCTGTAAAAGAAAAGGAAATTGTTCCCACAGACTGTGGTGAAAGCTCACCAAACAGACTGCATGTGAGCAGTGCCCAGAGCAGGGGAACAGCTCTTTGAAGATCTTTAAGAGAAAATCTGCACTGGGGTTAATACCTGGAGCTGGGTCCCAGRTGATGAGTGATTATCTGATAGATAACGTGAGGATTTCATTAGGGACACTGTGACCATGAAAAGCAACAGGAATCCTGCAGGATGCATCCTGCAAGTCAAGCATACGTTGCATGACTGCAGATTCAATTAGTACAGAAGAGCAGCAGGACTGGGTCTGTCTTGACCTGTATTCTGCCTGTAGTAGCACTCAACAGCCGATGATTCAGGACTAAGTAGCACRCCCAACATACAGTGATACTTGCCCCAAGCATTATCCTAGCTTTCAAACAGTGTCCAGCTCAAGCTTTTCCAAGTGGCCACACAGATGATCACCATTGTGCTGCGTGTGGTCAGGTTTTGGCTTTGTATATGAGCAATTTCAGTCCTGTACCTGATGGCAGTGAAGCCTCCAGGATCCAGGCAATAAAAGCAATCAGTAAGGAGTTTGGACAAGAAACAACAAGAGACCTGTATAGTCACTTGGATCTAACTGAAGCAACAATCAAAAGGAATACGAATTTAAGAAAAATGTAGGGAATGCATATAAAAATGCAACCCAAGGTGAGTCATTTCCCAAGAATCAGAGAAACTGATACACAGCACTGAGGTTCAGAGGAAATGGGGTTAAATGGAGGAGTGCTGTGGGTTTTGTGGTGTTCCATGAAATTAAGAAGTAATGTAACATCTCAGTGACCATTGCAGGAACTGGATAGTCTCCTACACAGTTATCTACCATCCAATTACCTTAGAACCAGAGCATCTGGGAGGCAGGCCTAGCTCAGGTGCTATTAGACCACAGCATCACTGAACAGTGGGGACACTTTCCTCTGTGTGTGTGGGGGGGTCCCCCTCTCTTCTGTCCATATGAGTGCCACTCAGAGAATGCAGTGTCTTTGAGATGTTATGTCCCATGAGTCAAGCTGAAACTAGCCATTAGGTTCCAAAATTAAAGGAGATGGGACTGAGACAGACTGATAAGAAAAGCAGGAAGTACATGATCCATGTTTCCTTTAGATTATAAGGCTAAAATGTGGTCCTTCCTCCAGAAAGGCTGGGAGGGCTAGGGCTTCCTCGGGTGGACTTGGAAAGTCCTGGCACAGAAGGGATGTGTGTGCTGTGTGGGGACCTGAAATGAAAAAAGGCATTATCTGGGGGCCATGTGTTGCCAGCTCTCCCAGGTAGTGCTACAGGGCTGCCAACAGTTATCTGTCCCAGAAAGATAACATGGAAAAGTAAACCTCTCCAAGAGACTCAGATATGAAGGGCAAAGCCCCTATATTAGAGTGTTGCCCAAGAAAGCAGGAGCATCCGTTTGCCCTGGCTTTGGAGAGCGCTTAGAGATCCTGCGTGTGTTATCACCTGTCAGCGGGTGAGTGATGCTCCCAGGCTGCCCATGCCTCATTCTCCTCTGCACCGTACTGTGGCTGGACAGCCACTCCACACAGTGTGTGACCCAGAACATCTTCCCGTGCCTTGGTGCCGCTTCCCTCCTTTTCTTGGCCTGTCGCTCCCCCCGCTGGACAGTCTCTACCATTGCCGCAATGCAACCCACAGGGTCGGGACAATCTCAGGAGAGGGAAGCTGGCACAAAAGGGGGAGAGGAGGTTGATCTTGCAACCTGGGGACCCCTCTGAGGGCAGAGGATGGTTTTAAGTGTCTGTCCCCTTTCTGCCCTCCCTCCAGTCMAGTGGTCCTAGGAGATAATTCATCACCCAAAATGTTTCCCCAGGGTTCTCTTATTTTCATTGAGTTTATCTCTCTTTGAAATAAAGCCTGATGTAAACCAGAAGACAACTCCACAAGTTCCTTCCGTATGCATATAACAAAATCAATTTAAAAGCACTCCTAAGAGCCTGGACTCCAAAGCCAAAACAACTGATCATGGCATAGTCCCCRTGGTCCCTCCCACTCTTTGCTTCTTCGCTCAACATTTCCTGTCCCCACTGCAGGGACACCTGGGCTTTTGGGAACCATCCCAACACAGAACCTGGCACATTCAACAGCAGTGATACCAGCAGATACATGCAGCTCAGGGGATGCCTGAGCACAGCAAAGTGATGGAGATCATCTGAGCAGGTTCCACAGTCAGCACCATGGGACATCCTCATGCTGAACCCAGCAGACCACAAGAGATCCCTCATCAGCAACAAGTCTGGGTCTGCACTTGAACTACTGTGAGAGATACCAAACTGCTGGGAGCAGTAACTCCATCAACCTCGCAAAGATGGGCCAGCTAAATGTAAGTCAAAGCCCGTGGTTATACTGTCACGACCTTCCTATGCAGAACTGATTTTAGCTAATGAAGGGTGAGTCTAGTTTAAACACCAGCCTCCATACATCCTGCAGGGTGGATTTCCAGGGCACTGTTAGCTAAAGCAGATGCATCTCCAGGTGCAGTTAAACCTTGCAAACCGTGAACCTTTGGAATTAGTGCAGCCACAGGAGTGCCAGAATGGGGAAGCTACGTGGATCTTGGCTTGTTATGTTTTTGTATCGTTTGCATTTTGAACACTTAAACYACAAACATTAATGCAGCATTCATGCTAATGCAGCATGCATGACACAGTTGGCTTCTTTTATAAAAACATGGGTYAGGAAAACAGATAGGAAAAAAATAATCTCTACACATCTCTGTCAGCCTCATCTATTCTCTGCTGAGTACAGGTAGGAAAATATTCAGTGAACTACTCTAGGTGGAATTGCCTGGATTAATTAGCAGTAAAATTAGCCAACTCTGCTAATCACAAGCCCTGCAAGTGCACTGCAGCACTCAGGTCAAACTGCTTGTGTCAGGCTGGTTTTGGACCCAGATCTCTCTGTTATTTTTCTGTCTTCTTTTTTTCAAGTTTGCAACAAACTGTGTCCTCAGTCAGCAGTAACCACAGGGAGAATTTCCACTTGGAACGTACAGTCAAGTTTCTTTTCATTCTGTGCATGCACTGTAAGACTCAATTTTGGCTGTAACAGGGAAACAGCTGTTCTGTTCCACCCTTGCTGACAGTACAGGTCTGAACGCTTAGAAAGGACAGCTTATTCCTCAAGTCCTGATGTAACCCCATGTATGGCATTTGCCTGGAGGTAGTGAAATTCCAGCAACTTGATCCCTAAGGCTGTGAAACTTTAAGGGTTAAGAAGCCCAGCTGCAATTTACTGAGATTATTTTGATGCTCTGTTAAAGCCAGGGCAGCTGCACTTGCAATAACACTGAGCTGGCTCCTTTGGGCTCTGCGATACTGCCAGGACTTAAATATTGTCTCCTCCAATGAGGCATGCTCCAGAGCGAATCCCTTTGCCTGCCTGAGCAGCAGTAACCACCTCTCCCAGTGTAGCCTGCTGCTTTTGCTGAGCTGGCTGTAATTTCAAGCTGATTCCTGCACAAGAAGGGAAGGGAGAAGGGAGGAAGGCTTGACTGGTGGTTAGGTTTAGCTCAGTTGGTTAGAGCGTGGTGCTACTAATGCCAAGCTCATGGGTTCGATCCCTGTATGGGCCACTCGCTTGAGGGTTGGACTAGATGATCTCCAGAGGTCCCTTCCAACCTTACCAATTCTATGATTCTATGRAAGGGCAGTGAGCGAAGCCAGCTGGGTTTCTCCTGCGAGCGCTGCTTTCTGGCTGGGAGGGCTGGAGCATGCAGCGCTTGCTGGARCATGCAGCGCTTAGCTGGAAGGAATGCAACCACCTCCTGGCGGAGGAGCCTGCSCCAGCGTTTCTGGCTGAGAGGGAGCGACTGGAAAGCAGGTTTGCACAGAGCGGCCGATCTGCTCTGGTCTCTGCCTAATTCCTGTCCTCCCTCCTATCAAAACCCCCTCTCGTGTGCAGAGCTCTCCTGGCAGCGGTGARTAAGGGTTCTGCAGGGAGGCAGAAGGCTGGTATGGTGGTTGACCCCACATTGCAGCCAGATGGRTCTCACAGGTATGGGCAGAGCCCTTCCTTAGTAGGAGTACTGGGCCAGCAGTAGCCACTTGCTTGCCAGGCCTGACAATAGTAAAGGCAGCCACCGAGGTGGAGGAAGCATTTGCCATGTCTCCATAGAAAAAACCCTCCTCTGGAGAGCCCCGGGCTGGGATTTCAGGCAGGGCCACTGCTGWCTCTGCATGGCAAGTAACCTCCACCTGGCCCCTCTGGGCCTTAGCTTTCCCACTGGGGGTACAACCAGTTCTGTAAAGCACCTGCAGAGCGACTGCCTGTGGGACAGGTGGGTCCTGACACATCAGATGATGATGGACCCCCTGAGGGGTTGTTGGGTGGCCAGAGCTGGTCATGGACTCCTGACTTGTGTTCGAAATAGCCCATGGTGCACAGAGATGGGCCAAGTCTACTGCAGGTCCTAAGATGGGATACGCTGCCCTGGCCAGGACATGGGTCATGCAGGCCTGGTGAAGCATTAGGCACCAATCATTTGGAGCCACGGGCTCTGCAGCTGGGAACAACCCTGCCTGAATGGCTTGGCCCTGCAGTATCTGTCTGGAGCATTGTGCATCCAGCAAGAGGCCACTGCACAGGGGGAACATCACAACTCTCGCAATGCAGATATTTTTGGCCCATGCAAATGGCTATGTTTATTTTTTYACTCCTGTGCCTTTTCCCCCTTCCCAGGAATTTTGTTACGCATGAAAACAAGGGCTTTAGAGCTGCACAGAGCATGTGTGCTGGCTGCCGCAAAGGTCCTGTGTGCCCGGGGTGTTCTCTGGCCAATGTCTTCTAGCAAGCTTATCTGTGGTGCGATGGCCATCGGAAATGCTTCAGCTTGCCTTGGACTGGATCCTCTCCTGGGGCCAGCAGGTCTGTGCCCACCTTGAACACACACACACACACACACACACACACGCACATGCACACGCACACACAGTGGTTGGCAGTGCGGGCACAGAGATGCCTACCTGTACCTACGTCCGTGTYGCCATGAGCAAGGTAGCAAGTGTATATACTCTGCAAGGAGAGATAGGGGGATAACCTACTTATTTCCAGCAGGATCTGCCTTAGTTTCCCCATTGTTATATATATTGCTAGGTCTGTAAAACATATTCCAACCTAAGCTGTTCAGCAGTGTCCTCATTTATCATCTCTTAATGTCTTCTACTGCTGCTATAGTSAGCAAAGCTGCTTCTCTGATGGGGCAGACAGGTAAGAGAGCTTGGTATGGCCATGCAGGTATGGCCCAGGAGCTCCTGGGCTCCTGCACAGCAGCACCAGCCCAAGGTGCCAGGTTGCCTGGGATCCCTGGCTTCTCGCCTCTCCACACACCCTTGCTAGGCCTTAGGCACAAGCCACCTCACTGAACTCATCTTGCCTCTTGACCCATACTTTTCATATTAATGTGCTTGTGGCAGTGATTGGATTGAATGAACTGAGCATCCCCACAGGTGCAGATAATCCTGATGAAGATCCTCAATGTTTGGTGACCTTGGGGTCATGGAGGTCAGACCTGAGATTTGAGTCCAATGTGCAGGAGTGTTGTCTCTGCGGGGCTCATTTGTGAACTCCCTCATMGGGATGGGAAGAAACAGAGGAACATTGGAAGCTTATTTAGTGTCAGTGTTTCAAATCAGTATTCTTTATTACAGAGACTTATCAGGTTGCTCACACTGTGGCAGGAATTTAATAATATAAGGCACAGGGAACATTGAAAGGTAACAACAAACAAACAAACAGAGTTCTCAACCTGTGAGATGTATCTATCCCTCCATTCCCACCAGGGCCTTCTCTACAAAGGAAAAGCCAAATACCCTCTCCCTTCCCTCCCTCTTGTCCCTTAAACCCCCAAATCCACAACAGGAAAAAATATTATAGGGCAGGTGTGTTGCAAGCACGCCTCTTTCTAAGCAGAAATGTCCCTTCCAAACCTAGCACAGCTTCCCTGGGAGAACAGGGCTGGAATTTAAGAACAACTAAGGGAGAAGTGGAAGTGCTCAAGGGCAACTTGATTTCAGGAAGCCAAGAGCTTTATCTTAGCTACAGCAGAATTGCAATAGCAAGGCCAGCCACGAACACCCCGGAGGAACGTGTGTCAACACTGAGTCTCCCTTTGCAGCACAGAAAACACAACAGCAGCACAATCATTGAGTAATGGTAAAGCACAGAGCATTTTCAAACCTTTATTTTTAGAGGGAATTTTACAGGATGGCATGTGTTTCATTTTATTTGTTYGAATTTTTGTGCATTGTCCCATTCATTTGTTTGGTCAACCAAGTTCTTTTTCACGCCCAATGATTGTTAAATTCAAGCCCTGGAAATAATAATAATTAAGAAAAGTAACCCCAAAATCCTGCCACTCTGGCTCTCCTCTACCTGTCTCACCCCCTCTCCATCCCCCCCCCCTCCACACGCCGAAATCCAGCAGTCCACAAAGTCACTGGCAGCCGCTCTGCTCGAAAAGCCCAAACTTCCAACATCCTCGGGGCCTGCCTTCCCTTGGTTGCGGTCTGTAACTCAGGGCGGTAAATCAGCTGCGATGCCTTTGTGCCTACACTGAAGTGTCCGAAGAATGTGCTGTTAGTAAGAAGTTAGCAGAAGTCTATCCAAGAGTGGATATGGAGACGGAGCAGATATTTAGGAAAGGAACAGGGTCAGTCAATTGTAAAGACATCGGGGAGAAAGGACTGATTAGAGCATGTGGAAATAGCCGAGTGAGTAATTTAGTGGTAATAGATTAGGCTATTAAGGAGGACTGTTATTTCTCTTAGCACCGTTACTATATATGTTTAGATCTATATTAGCACCTTGTTCCCAGGGAAAAACAAAATGAAATAAAAGAGGTTTAAAAACTGTAGGAAGTGGGAAGGTTAAAACAAGACAAAACTGGCAGCAGAGAGGAAAGCTGGAGCTTTAGATCACAAGATCCTTGTCTATATCCTCTGTGGAAGGAAGAGAGAAATGAGGTTAGGAGCCAAATTCAGCCTGGGAGCCAGACACAAGCAGAGGATCTGCCTCTGCTGGTGCCCCACAGCTCCTGCAATCCCCCTCCAGTCCTCCCTGCTCTTCCCTCCCCAGGARTGGCTGTAACACACTGCTTCAGCCCAGTTGGGAGCTTCAGAGTGTTTTGGGGTGTCTCCTCCACCCCCATTCTCTCCCTGGGGCTGGCAGGTACTTACGCTCCTTAATGCCGAAGCAGCTGGCCCACTCCTCCAGGGCGATGTACTTGTCGTTGTCCAGGTCACAGGCCTCAAAGAAGCGGGTGGTGCAGTGCTCCATGGGGATGAGGGGGGCGCGGAGAGGGGCCAGCTCGGTGTGGGACAGGTACCTGCCACAGCAACCAGCACCGTTGGTGCATGCTCCATAACCACCTCCCCGYGAAAGGAGCTCTGCTGGCTGCACGTGCCCAAGCCCCACTCTGAGAGAGCCTCCTCAATCCCTCCCTCCAGTGTGAGCTGCTCTTCCAGTGCCTTCCCAGTGTCTGTCACTGGGTGCAATGAAGACTAGGGACTAGTGTCTCCTTTTGCATCTGTCTGGGCAAGTGGCAACAGAGCCAGCAGCTGAGGGTCCTCACCGCTGCCCCACTCCGCCAGCCAACTTGTGGTCACTCAGGCACCTGTATTCACCACATGGCTAAGCCAACACCTGCTATTTCAGCTGTCAAAATTACTCCAGTGCTTTTGGAGTAAGATATTTTAGGAAACTATCATGTGATAGTAAATCTGAGAAGACAAGAACTGCACCCAAGGGTGATGGGAGCAGCTGGGGCCAGGGGTGTCCCCTCTTTCTGTAGAAGAGATTTTCACAGAAGTCAAAACTGCCTCCATCCCAGGCAGATCCACCTTGGCCACGCCTGCTGTGTGCAGGTGCTGTTCCTCAGCTGAGCTTTACCTGCACCTCTGCCATCAGCCTCTGTCTTATCTCTGGCCTGCCTTGACTTCTGCCACAAATGAATCATCCTTGTCCTCAGGCAGGAGGGGGTCCCACTAGRTGCCCCCATCCTGCTGTGCAGACACACTCACCCATCGATGGGGTGCTGGTCCAGCTGGCCAAACTGCCAGTGCACGGGGAAGATGTACATGTTGTAGTTCTTCTCAAAGTCACGGGCCAGCAGCTCCACAGCATGGTCACCAGCTTCCAGGCGTTTCTCATTCTCATGGATCTTCTTCACCTGTCATAGGAGGTACCAAGAAGACCTTGTCAGCCAGGGTTAGGTGAGGCATGCAGGAGCTCAGGAGGGGCTTTACATGGGTACCCAGGGGTTATTCTGGATGGGTATGAGGGAGAGCTCTCYGGGAGGATGGAGATGGCCTGTAGGAATGGGGCTGGTTTGGTGTTTGTGGGTGACAATGRCTCTCTCTGCAGGAGCTGCACAAGCACACGTGTACATGGGCTCCTCGGGGCGGGGGGAGGGGTTTGGGCTAGGTGATCTCCAGAGGTCCCTTCCAACCTCAACCATTCTGTGATTCTATGTGCTGGGGTCTGTTGGAATGAATTCTCAGGTTCCCTCCCACCCTAGCTGCTCACCTTGAGCTTCTGCTTCTCAGTCAGAAGGTTGTTGTCCTCATCACGCTCATACAGGGTGATCAGCACGTTCTTGAGCCAGTCCCGCATGCGCAGGGGGAACTCAGTCAGCTCTGTGTCCAGGCAGGCAGGGATGACTGAAGCCAGCATACGGTGATCAGCACAGCACCCAGATACACAAGCCCAGCACCCTCCCATCTCAGCCTTGAATCTGCCTGAACCTTCACTGTCTCTTTATTTTGAGCTACTTATTTCTCACTCCCAAGTTAAATCCTCTCTGTTCCCCAAAACCAAGTACTTGGAAATGAATTTCTATCTCGGCTGACTTGAAGCATCCTCAGGGACATTGACTGCAAACTAGGTGCTCAAAAACAAAATAAGAAGTCTCTGTGGCTCATCTGAAACCTGCTGCCCTCCTTCCCTGGCACAGAGTCGGATATTTGAGTCCTTGGGGCTGGCCCCATGGCCTGGGATGATGCCTCTAGGGGCTGCTTATGGGGCAGGCATGGAGAGTGGGAACTAGAGCTCTAGGACCATGCTTCATCCTTCTTCAAAGCCTGTTCTCTGGTACAGTGATCCCCATGGCTTTTCTGTGAGTTTGGGTCTGAGTCTCAGTTGTGTTCCTGAGCCTTCTCTGAGGGTACACTTAGTTGCAATTTGTTCATGGAGGCCAGCCTKGAAAACTTGGCTGAGACTTAGGGTATCCTTCAGCCCATAGGCAAGTCCAGGCCATGGCTCTGAAAGGGGATGGGCTCAGGTTAGGAGCACCCTTGTCTAAGGGAGCACCTGCACTTACATTTGCAAGGTCCAATGTAGTCCAGGTGCAGTTTGTGTCCTTTCTTGGTTCCCTCCAAGGTGCACTTGGTGGCAAAGAAATGGCAGGAGGAGTCGTAGGTCTTATTATCAGTACCGCAGACCTGCACAGGATGGGGGGATGCAGCGTGAGAGTGAGCAAAGCCCAGCCCCACTTTGGGGTCAGTGGGGAAAGCTTCCAAATGGGACAGCTACCTCAGTCTCTGAGGGTCACCAGGTGGACAACAGATCTTTAGGTATCACTGGCAGAGACCAGATGGGGACCTGCCACCCCGACCCTAACCATATTCCCCATCTTGCAGTGCCTTGCAGGATCCAGTAGTGCCTTGCATGGGGGTTCCTGCCTGCTCTCATCCACCATGTGGTCTCTCCCCTCACCTTCTCGAACATGCCAGCGGTGGCTGGGCAGCTGGAGGGGTCCTGGCACACGCACATGGGTGAGTTGTTGTCATCCAGCTCACACACCTTGCCATGCTTGCAGTGATGGTTCTGGCAGGGATCTGAGGAGGGCGGGAAGCACAGTTAGAGCCTGCCCTGTCCTCACCTCCCACCAGCTGGCCTTATCCCGCAGGGACAGAAAATATTCAATGGGGACTGCCCCAAGCTCCTCTCCCTGCACTGGGAAGATGTGAAAGTTTCTGAAGCCCCCAGTAGCCCCTGGGCTATTTCTGGTCTCCTTTCTGTTGCCACACAATGTAATGGCCTTCCTGTTTCAAAAAAGGGTTATGGAGAATCTAGTGCAGGAAAGAGGTCATGCACCTTCCCATCTTTCAAACATGCTTCTAGTTTGACATCATCCTTGTGCTGCAGCCCTTCTTGAGGGAGTCCCTCACTGTTTGGGATGGCTAAAGGCCCTGGGGGCAGGGRGGATGGTGTCTCGGCCTCCCAGAGGGGTGAAAACTGGAGGTCCAAGGGGGAGGAAAACGACTCACTAAGCTGAAGGTTCAGGGGAGGGAAATGACTCACTCTCTGCAACGATCTCTTCTACATCCTCAGTGGGTTCCTCGAACTCGCCCACCTCCACCTGGACAGGGTTCACTCCCACGGGCTCCTGTTGGAGAAGCCAGAGTGTTCAATGGGGCATGGGGCAGGCTCAGCCCCAGTGGCCCCCTTCCCTGCGGCAGTGCAGCCCAGTGCTTTCTCTCCTCCTCCACACTTCAGAGCTGCTTTGGGAGAGCTGGCGGGAAGTGGAGAGGTTCCCAGCAGACACCAATGCTTGGAGCAAGATACCCAAGAAATAAAATAATAATTTGCCTCTGTGAGGACTGTCTGTAGCACAGCAGTGAGCACTGAAATGAAAGGCTTCCAAGCCCTTGAGGTTTATTTAATCAGTTTGCATGCAGGGTAGCTTTGCAGCCTGGTGGAGATGGAGGGACTGCTCAGGTGGGGATGTGGGGAGACCCACTGTGGCCCCGTTTTTCCCGCCAGGGACGGGCAGCGAGGAACAGAGCTGCCTACCTCTGTGGTTGGATCTTCGATGACCTCCGTCTCATCAGGAAGAGCCTCCTGCTGCAGAGGAAAAGGGCTATGAGCCATGGTTCATGAGAAGCATGGTCCCAAGGTGGGCAATGCGCCAATGTAGAAGAGGCAGCAGGGCCACCCTCAAGTTTCCTCTCCCCCTCCACCCCCTGTTCCTAACAGCACTTGTGGATGGGGCAGCCATTTTGTCCTTGGGAAGCATGCAAGAAGGTGAAATGCTCCCACAAGGGCTCCCGGGTTTACTTATTGCAAAAGAAAGTTCTCATCAGAAGTGGCCAATGRGCAGCCTGATAGCAGAGATCTGTCCTTTTGACTCCCACACTTACCGGCGCCGCCAGGGTTCTGCCTGCTAGGCAGAGCAGGAAGAAGATCCAGACCCTCATCTTTCAGCAAACCCTGAATAGAGGAGAGGAAAAAGAGAGATGAGGATGAGGTCTTTGGACCACCATATACTGCTCAGCTCTAGGCAGAGTTCACAGCTAGCAATGAGACACGTAGAAAAGGGCATTTTCTTCATTTCCTGCCTTGTCTGTTTGATATTACAGCCCCAYATGCTGGCTTTTCTAGCCAAAACTTTAAGCTGAATATTGCTTTCCATGCAAATCCCAAAATTGGAATGTGGGGGGTTTAGATTCCTTGATGCACTGAAAAAATTGTGTCAAAAAGGCAACGTGCCTTTCCTGCATGTAAGTCATTTTGGACGAAAAGGTACTTTGCACTTTTAAAACCCCTGATACTAGTGCCAGGTRCAGGAAATAAAGCTCTCTACCATTTTATTTGTCAATTAGAAGAAAAATCAAAGTGCAGGAAGGAAAGAGAGAGAATACAGAGACTGGGAGCACTTCAGAATTATTTCCTTTAATAAGTGCACAGAAAAACCCATCCCACCCAGACACATGCAGAGCCATCACTAGAGGTGGCGGGGCCCAGGAGCCCAGTGTTRGCACTCCAAAATATTGAAATCTTTACTATAATTTTTGCCTTTCCTGCCTGGACCTGAGGACCCCCAAGCTGGCATCAAGGGAGTCAAGATGCCTCTGGGTTGTCCTGCCAGGAGGCACTGTACAGAAGATGGGCTCCAGGAGGGACTTTGCACCTTCCAGACCTGCAGCTGTTTCATGAGCTGAAATGCTCCCTAGAATGAGTAAAAGAGGCAGCGCGGGAAGCCCAGCTAACACGGGCTACGATTCAAGCCAGAAGCAGAGTCCCAGCTGGTGAAATAACCCTGCCCTTGTTCCCCTCAGTTCCTGTTTGGCAGGATTGAGCCCCTCTGTGCAAGGGGAAAGAAGAGCTCAGCTGTCCACTTAATATGCCAGCAACATCCCATGCATGACAGTGAGAGGAGGGCTCCTTCTGCTCTCTTCCGGCAGCAAACCGCCTCCCCTCCCCCTAGACTATCTCACACCTCCAAAGGCATCTCTTTGCCTGCCAAGGTTTCTGCTCYCCCAGCCTTCCTGCTCGCCCTCCTCTCCTCCACCTGCCTTGGCTCCTTGAGCAGGAGTGAGGAGATGGAAGGGGCGTCAGAGCTTTCTGGGTCCCTCCTAGCTGGGCTGCAAGGAGGAATGGATGGTATGGATGGAAAGAGACAGATGGATGGATGGATAGCTTCACTAGGATAGAAAGAATTTCTTATGTCTTCTCTGACCAGAGTTAGAGAACATGCCTTGTTCTTCCAGCAAACACGAGTGAATATCTCATTTGCCAGTGACTCTTTTCTCTTCCTCCCCGTTAAAGGCTGCTCTTCCTGGGCATAAAACTGCGACAAGGCTGTGCTGCCAGGGCACGAATCAGGCTGGCCTAGCTCCATGCTAATTTAGCGTAGTCAGGCCACATGGAGGCTGAAAYCCTCTTGCAAATCTCAGTGCTTCACTTGGAGCCTGGTTCACCCTGTAAGCAGTGGGGTGCCCTCCTCTCTGCCTGGCAGGGCCCGTATGAAATAGGCACGTGGGTGCAGAGGACAGCTTCCTGAGGCCATTGGAGAGCTGGGACCCATGGAGACACCTCCAGGTGATGGCTGCTTTGCTGGGATAGAGGCCCTATGTGCAGAGGAGCCTGTAGGTGGGGGCGGCAAAGCCCATTTCCTGTGGCCGGCCGCAGCTGTCCGCTCCCTCTCGGTACACACTGTCCCTTCTCCTCTCCTTTATTTGCTCTGGAGGCTACTGAGAACGCTCCCTGCATTTGCCAGGACCTGAAACTGAGGTCACTGGCTCTTTCCTTCTGGACGGTTGTTTTCTGGGGGGCGGGGGAAAGAGGGTGGAAAAGTACTGGTGAATCTATCCATTTCCTCCCTCGCTGCCATCCATGGCTTTTCCTGGGCTTCTCCCAAGGGGCTTGTTTGCCTTGGAAGATGCTTTGAGGTTCAGTGATATTCAGTGTGCAGAAACATGACAGAGTCCAGCCCAAAGGAGAGGACGGTGCGTGTACATGTGGAAGATGGCATTAAGAACCCAACCCCAAGGACCTCTCAGATCATGCCTCCAAGCCCAAAAAACCCCGAGTTTCAAAGCCTGGGCATGCAATGAGCTGGGGTCAGGGAATTACATGCTTGCTAAGAGCAAGTAGACACTCTGAGCTGCCAGTGTTATGTTTGGAGGAAGAAGGAGAGTGAAAGAGCCTCAGCAAACAAGCTGTGCAGAACCGTCTCACGCTAGAGACGGGAAAACAAGTTTATTTGGAAAACAACATCTTCCTAGAGGCAGAGACTGTGCACAGAGGACATTGCAATGTCTGTAAGACCCTGGCTGCTTTGCAAGGGCTTGGTCTTTCCTGAATGCCTGATAGCCAAAGGTTCTGATGGCTCAGGCACTCCATACTGCTTGGGCAGAAGAAACAAGCCTGACCCACAGTGTGAGGCGCTGGGGACAGAATCCCTCCCTGTGGTCCTGCTGCCCAAGAGGATGCTCTTTAGAGCTGGAAGTTGGGACATGGCATGAGCTCAGCTTCCACCCTCCTGCCAGAGGGTCTTAGGTGGAGATCTCTGTGCGGGACCCTGCCCCCTCTGCCATGCCTAGCAGTGCTCTTCATATGCAGAGGGCAGCATGAAAGGAAGACCAGTCCTATACAGCAGAAGGCCATTTTGGATGGAGGAAAACAAGAATGAAGAAGATATTTTAGCAAGCAGGGGCTTATAAACCCTTCCATACCCGARAGGAATCAACAGAAGCCAATGCTTTAATAAGACACACCAGAAACCAGCACATCTTGGGCTCAGAGAGGGCTCCTGAATACAGCAGACAGAGAGCCCTTCAGCACTGCCAATGATGCCCAATGGCTAACACAGGTACGGTGTTTAGAGGGCCAGGCTGCTGCCTGGTAGCCACAATTATGACAAACTCAAAGCTGTTTACAGGGCTATGGAGCAGCATTCCTCCTGCACTAGTCAAGTTCCCGGGGAGAGCTCAGGGAAGTCTAGGTATGCACATGCCAAACTCCAAGCCAAAAGAGAGAAGTCTCCGTGGTCACTTGCCATTATCCCTCCACAGACCTGTCCAACCAACTGCTAATGATAGAGAAGAGGGTTCTGACGTCTCCACTGAGCAGAGCTCAACTCGTGGTGCTCACAGGAGTCCAGGTCAGTGCTGCACAGCTGGCTTATAGACGTTGGCCTTCAGCTGTCCTCCAGACTGCAAGACCTATGGGAGAGTCACCTTCCTAAGGCCCCCACACGCACCAAAAAAAAAAGAGGGGGGACAGGACGTTTAGCTTGCCCCATTGATGGTGAAGGTTTACAATCTGCTGCAGCTTGTCTCAGCCTGTCTGCACTGCAGAGCACTGGTGCTATCAGGTCTGGCATGGCAATATGCCATCTTCCCAGCACCCAGTGGCATCTCCAATGACAGTCTCAGCTTCAGCCTTTCTTTGCTACTGCTGCTTCTCTCTGCACTTCTCAGAGGCTTTCTCCATACACCTGGACATCCCGGTCTAGCTCCAAACAATGCCATGTTTCCTCTGGCCACCCCCACTGTTTTTGGAGATATCTCATGTGTTGCTGAAGCTGAGGGTGCTGGGACCTGCCGGCCAGAGCAGAGGGAGCACTGACAGCAATGCATCTCCTGAGCCAAGCCCTGCAGTGCTGTGGTCTCACTGTTGGAGCTGTGGAAGCCTCTGCTCACTCCAGGGACCACCTCCCTCCTGAAAATGCCCGGGTTGCCAGTGGGCGAAGTGCCCTGCACGGTCCTCTGTGGAATGATCTTGGGGCATGCATGGGGAGGGAGCTGGCCCCACTGCACAGCCAACACTTGACCCCACTTGCATCCTAAGTGGCAACTTTGGCTCCCAGCTGCTGTGTAAACAGTCTCATGGCTCCCATAAATCACTCTCGGCAGTTCACCCTTCTAGCACAGCCACCAGTGCCGGCCCTGACCTGCCTCTTGCTGCATTTTACAGATGTGGGCCTAAGAAGAGAGTCGCGGAGCACAGAGACATTGAGCTTCAACTCTAGCCCCTTCACCAATTCGAAGCAGGCCATGCTGGCAAACTCTTTACCACCTTCCCTCCATCCTGCAGCACTGTTACGAGCTTCTCCTGCCAGGCAAAACACCCTGCAGTGATGCAAAGAAGAGCGTTTGTGCCACTTGGGTCTATTCATTCTCTGTGTCTCCCCCTCCAGCCTGGGTGCCTCTGTGTGCTGTAGGGAGGAAGAGGAAGCCCAGTCGACACAGGAGGAGGTTCCTTGGATGGCCAGAGGATGGTCCATGTGGCACTGGCCCTGGCCTGGGTTACATAAGCCCGATGGGATGCCACGTTAGCGCAGGGAGGAGTCTCCGCCTGGCCAGTTTGACAGCTCCTCCCCAACGCCGCTACCAGACCCAGGATAACCACCAGCTGCCTCCACCGCTAACTCGGGCGAGGGGCCTCGCTGTCCTGCACTGTGATCTCCTGTTTCCTGGCAGCGAAGGAGCAGGAGTGGGTAACTGTGGGCCAAACACTCTCCTCATGTCTCAGCTCTCCACCTGCACCACAGCCATTTCAGCACCCCACCACGGCCTCACAGGGCACAGCCAGCAGCAGAGTCATGCATAATTTGCTCATTCCTGCTGCAAAGTTCTGCAGAGCCTGAAGCATATCCTAGCACCTCAGACTGAATGAAAACACAGAACAGGCCCAGAAAAGGCTGTTGCCCACTGTGGGCCACAGTTTTCAAGGTGCAGACGGGTGAAAAAAATTAGCCATTACAGAAATACATTGCACCCACTGGCTGGCCCCAACATAGCTATGCAAACAAGACCCTGTTGAGCTGTGTTTAGCCAATCAGCCTAAAATTCAGTTTGAAGACAAAGCTGTTTGTGTGAGCCCCCACAGAGCTCCCCGCTGAACAGGTCCCTGCTTGTCCAGCTGTGTTCCTGGGGACGTCAGCATGCCCCATCAGCTCTGCAGCTGTGCAGCCACTTCATTGCGCCAGGTCTCAAGAGAGCGGGGAAGGAAATGAAGACTGGGCAGAAGCCAGCCTGCCTCCTGCCACCTGTGCAGTTCTCTGAAGTTCATACATGGCTTATAGTTTGCATATCCAAGAGAGATTTAGATGGAAATGAAGTGAAATTCCCTTTCGCATTTGCACATGCACACGTCCATTAAAACACAGGAAAAAGAAATCTATCCACTGCATCTTTCCGTTCAGAGTTACTGATAATGTCTACACACCACTGTGCTGTATTAACCCATTCTCCCTGCAGGAAGTTGGTAGAGCAGCTGTGATTGCATTTGTGAGTGTGCCAGGTCTTCGCAGGACAGAGTAAGTGCCCATTTAGTAGTACAGTTATGTGGTAGCTTGGAGCTATCACAATTTAACTGTCTGGGTTGTGCATTGCTTCCATAAAGGGAAACAATTAGATCAGCAGCAAGAAAAGTACATGGATGAGACCCGAGCTGCAAACAGCAGAGATCATCTGAGCTTTTTGCAGACCTCAGTCAGGAAAAGTGATATAGCATTATGCTGTCCTGCTTGAGTCTTTTTTTTTTCCTTGAACTGCACATGGGGCCATGTCAAAAGCAGCCCTGCTTTCTGTGAAATGCTGTAAGTAAGGGTCCTGCCATGCCAAGTGCAAGCAGGTCCCTTTGGTCCTGGAGGAGTTAGAAAGCTGATCTCTCACTGATGCACAGCCCC
>NW_028186657.1:2450412-2474060 GCF_003343005.1 Rhea americana
AAAAAAAAAAAAAAAAGAGAGAGAGAAGAAGCCAGCTGCTAAATGTCCTGCAAAAATACGAACCATCTTCAAAGCATTCCCTGGACTCGCCCCGCCACAGCAGCTCCAGCGATAACAGCCCCAACATCCCTCGACCAGAGGACCCAGAAGGGGTTTCCATGGGAGCCGACATTCCTCCGTGATTGAGTCATGGCAGAGCAGAGGGCTGGGGTAGGAGGGGCTTGAAAAAAGTTTGAAAAATTTATTTCTCCTCATCCCCCTCCCAGCACCGCCTGCATCCCTGCTCCTGCCTATGTGGCAGACAATAGCTCGGGTTTAGCCGCCTCTCACAACGCTGCAGACTTTGGTTTCCGCTTAAAACTTGGCTCGTGCAGCTTACCAAGCCGCTGCGAGCAACTTCGAGCATTTGGTGGGGGCTGAGTTTTGGGGCTGTTTCAAGACCGTGGTGACGGAGCACTCGGGTGCGGGCATCCTTATGGTGCCCCCGATTTCAYTCCAACTTGCAACTGTCGCCAGTCAGTTTGGGTAGGAATTAAGCCACCATCCTGTTAAGTTTCTTTTTCTTGGCTGTACGCAACATAGTGGAGTTTTTTTAGAAGAGGGATACAAAGAGCAGAGTTAGGCTGCTATGCACGTCTGGGCAGAGAAAAGACAGCTGCTGCCTTTAAAGGAAACAAGCCTTTGACTTTTTTGCATGGACTTAAAGTTGTGTCTTATTTTTAGTATCTTTAAACAAACAAAAGAAGAGCTCAGTTCTTCATGTTTTCTCCTGCAACCTCTGTCTCTCTCTCAAACAGCTGATCAGCTGGATTCATGCTAAAGAGGGCAGGAGGACCTGAAATGATTTCAAAATCTGCTTCGAACAAAAAAATCAAGTGTCTTTCTTTGCAGGAGAAATAGGAGTGGCTGTACTTAAAATAAAGAAAAAGGACTCTAAGAGATAAAATCGACAACGCTTTTGTTCTTCCTCTAGACATTCTGGTGAGTAAAACATCAAATGCCAAAACACCTCAGACCGTGTGTGTAATACACGCTGGTTTATAACTAAATCATTTGCCATGCAGGGTGGTTTGATGTGCCTGGACATCGGTCTAGCTCCTCTCCCAAAGGCAATACCCCACAACTTAAAACACAGAGAGGAAAAAGGGAAAAAGAGAAAAAATAGGTCAAGTTAAAGATTTAAAATCAGCTGTCATCAAAATGCTAGCACCAGCAATGTGGCAAAGAAATGCAATAACAGACTCAGCTAAGGAGCTGCAAAGAGGAGAAAGAGAAGTTGGGGAAGGTGCTTGGGTGCATGGCAGGGTGGTGAGGCACAGAGCCAGGGGGCTCTGCGCAAGTGGCTGGGGAGCCACCATGCCAGGAGAAAGAACACCGAGAAGGGAAAGAAGAGGGTTTTTGGCCATACCTGACAGTGCCGGCAGCAGGGCTGAGGAAACTTCAGGCTCTTGGAAGGGCTGGGGGAATCTGCAGGTTTTAGAAGGAGGCAGCAATAACCCAAACTGTGGGCTGGGTTTCCGGCTGCCTCTCCCCCTCCTCCTCCTCCTCCTCCTCCTCCTAGTTATCTTTCCAAATCTGTCTCTTCCTCTGCCTTGCTCCCCAGTGGGCTGTCCCATCCCCTCTCACCGCCCTGCTCCTGAAATACAGACCGAGGCACAGCCTCAGTTCAAATGATAGCCTAGAGAAATCAAGAGGTGCTGGAGATAAACAGGGTCTCTCGTGGGGAGAAAGCAGTTCACAGCGTGATTTTGTAACTGAGGTTTTATCACTGTAGCTGCTTGTATTCCTGCTACAAGTCTGTAGGTTCCCTGGATCTCGCTCTCTCGGACTAACAGCATCAGGGGAGTGAGGAGGAATACCATGGCTATGCTTTCTTTGTACAGCTCCTAGCACCTTCAGCTACCATAATGAAAACGTTAGATTCTGTCATTTCACAAAAGACCCTGGGCTGGTGTTCTCCATCTTCAGGGCACGTAGAGAAAGCTAGAAGAAAAGTCCTCATTCCTATATCGGTTCTCCTGATGCTGTTGCCATCTGAGACTGCCTTGCGGGGAGGGAGGGGAAAGAATGATCTCCTTTTTCCAGACTGTGGAGAGTTGCTACATTTCTGAAATATGCTCTGAAGAGCCAGAGAAATGTTCAGCTGGGAAAAGTAACCCCCAGCATGCTGGTCTCTCTGCTGTGGTTATCATCCAACASATCCAATTAGCTAGTTCTGACAGAGCAAAACTAGTGGCCTGGAAATTGCCAGTTTGTTGAATTTAAGGGTCTCTTCAGATATGGCTCAGTATCTGGACCTTACAGATTATACTCCACTGAAGAGCTCACCAGCCAGAGGCAGCCAAACAGCAAAGCCCTTTGGGGCTGACTTTTCCCATGTGTTCCTTTCTGTGCTAGGGAGGAAAATCCAGCTCCTAGCTCCTTGCATTTCAACATGGCAGAGGAGAGTTAAAGTTCACCTGACCCTTGGTAGAACCAGACAACACATCTAGTGTGGCCATGGGGCCACATTATAAGGGAAAAGCAGCAGCCAAGTAGTGAGGTTGTTAACTTGCTGGAATTAGAGTGTCCCTAAGGGACCTGGCTCTATAACCTGTAGGGCTTTCCTGAGTGCTGCAGACAGTTCAGCTTATTAGCAGCTTTTTGCAGCTCATTATCTGCCCATGGCACCACTCCACACTGAGCCTGGGTGGCCCCACCGGGGTCAGTGGGCCAGGGCAACACGATGTTGCTCTCCTAGGGGCTGCTTGAGGGACAGTGGCTCATGCTGCAGGCAGAGTTGAGGACAAGTTGCCTGGGCACTAGGGCTGTGATCCTGGATGCTGAGTGAAGAGGACACAAGATATAATAAAATCTAACACCATATGTTTGTCTTGTCTGCCTGGGGTCATTCCTCTGGGTGATTACATGCTACCTTCAAGAGGGAGGTGGGTACTTAASCCTTCCCACTGAAATTGCTGGGGTTTTAGATGTCAGCGTAGGAGAAGTTTTGTCAGGATTTGCCAAGCTCTGCTGACTGGTACTTTGTGATATAGGATTCCTCATCACCRTATGTCTCATCCTGCTTTGCAGGACTTTGCTGAGTGTGAAAGAGACAGACATAATAAACATCAATAGGACGAAAAAGACACACACAAAAAACCAAGATTGAAATAGAAGGGGCAGAAGAAAGGGAAAGGTAGTGGAGAGGGCCATGAGGAACCCATCATCGTTTCCTGATGGGACTGTGGATCTCTGTGATCAGGCAGGCCAGGACACTGGCAGTGATAAGCAAGAGAAGAAAAGTCTTGACGACTTACTGTTTTAAAACCTGTGTCCTGAAGGATTTGTTTTAGGCAGAAGACAGTAGCAAACATACCAGGGAGGTAAGATCCTGTGGGGCTGTATCCTCCCCCTCCCCCCCATTCTCCACTCCATGGGTTGCTCTTGTTGTGGCACTTGGTTCTTGATTTGCAGTCGGGATGGTTATGCTGTTGTGTATTGTCCTGTAACACATGACACCATCCAGACGCAGAAGAGCAGAGAGATTTCTCTGCTTTGAGAGCTGGGGATGAGAAGCTGGGATCCACATTGTCAAAGGGCTTGGGAGCCTCAAGTTGCCTAGAGATGCCCGAGAGGATTTCCAAAAGGCATCTTGCTCCCAGTGAAAAGCTACTGGGCTCCTGGCTTCTTTACACACCGTTCAAAAATTATCCCTGAGTTAGAATATGTAGATGTTGATATCTACACAGACATCCAAAAAGGACCCCATTCTACCACCCAGTGTCTTTGTGGAAGTCAACTTTGTGATGGTTGCTAAAATTATGTCTGTCTTCTCTTTCCATTATCAGTGTCCACTGATCCCATGTGTAGCCCACACGTAGGTCCTGTTTGGCTCCAGAGGTCACACATGCCCTATCTCTGAGTTTCATTCACTTGGTTCACATCCCAGGGAGTTGAATGCTTTCTGCACTGGATTAGTCACGGCTCACACTGAAATCATACAGCTGCTGGTACTTCTCCTAAAAGGGGGAAAAAAAGAAGAAGAAAAAAAAAGAAAATGACATCTGGAAATAATTTTAAGGGAGAAAAAAAAAGAAAAAAGAAACCACGTATTTTCTAACTGACAACGTGGCAATTGCTCAATGCTCTTTAGTCTAGCCTGAAGCTAAGCCCTCTTCTGAGGAGAAGTAAATGACAGTGCCAAGAAGACAATTATAACAGGGATTTCTTTATATACGTGGCGGCTTAACCCCTGGTCCTGAGTGAAAGCAAAAAGCAGCATGCCTCTGTGGTGCAGTCACATCTAGAGATGGCTCCTCAGTTCTCAGATGTAAGTCCCGAGCATGTGCAGAGTGAGGGGTCCTCACAGTCCTCCTGCCTGTGGGGGGTTAACCCAAACAGGAAGGAGGCCTTAAGGCACTGCAACATCACAGGGGAGAGCCCAGGTCCTGCAGCTCTCCGTGTGAGGGGCACATTGCCAGGCTTGGGTTCATGCTGCCAGCTGCAGGATGAAGGGGGATTGCATGGAGAGAAAAACAAGAGCCTGGAGCAACTGGCAGCCTCTTTAATCTCAGCAGCTTTAAGAAGCCTCCAAGATGACTGAGAGCTTATGAAAAAGTCCTGGAAACTCTTCTCTACACTTATAACACTTAGACATCAAAGAAGAGACTTTGATGCCAGGCTGTCAGGAGAAAAACTGGACCTTGCACATACTAGAAGTTCCTCTTATGACATCTAAAGCTCAGGGACCTGGACAGGCCAAGGATGGCCCAAGAGGGCCTTATAACCCCTACGACCTTATGCAAAAGGGGCTTTGCCATGCAAGCCTGCCTCGCAGGTCCAGATTGGCATCTCTATAAGCAGTGCCAATCTGTGCTTCATACACAGCTCCTGAGCCCCAAGTCCCCTTTCTCTTGCTCCTAGCTCAAGTGACCTCATAAACTCAGATGGAAAAAGCAAATAGGACCAGACCCCTTGAGACGTGAACTGAGTTTACAGCAAAGCCAAGACATTTGCAAGACTGAGGTTTGAACTCTAGCTAACCTCAATTCGAAATCTGAATTTCTTCATCCCACTTTAAGCTCAGTTTGGCAGATCCAGGCTGGCACAGTTAAGAAACCCCTGGTACTCTCCAAGATGGGAGCAATTCTGCTGTAAGAGAAGAGCAGAAATGGAAGTGAGAAGCTTGACAGAAGTGACACAAGTAGAGATTAATAATCCTGCTGTATCCTACTCACAAATTCTTCAGTCTAAGCAGCCTTTACTCCTTTATGCTCTAGGAGGGATTTTTCTAATGAGTTTTCTGGAGAGGATGATGTTCCTGCATTAATCATTGGTGGATATTACAGCAAAACAATGAACCCAAAGTGCATATAAATAAACAGGATGCCCTGGAACCACTGTAGGAATGTCATTTAATAAGTCTTCATTTATTGGTGTGTGGTCGAAGGCTGTAAGGCTGTGCTCCTCACAGACACCGGCTGCTGTGTAAGCAGGATCCCTTCAGTGCAGTGTGGGAAAGGCAACGGCTGTCAGCAAGGCAGCCCGGCACCTGGCTCAGSAAAAGGCGATTGAAGTGAGTAAGTGCAGAACAGACAGGTATCTTGCTTATCCTAGGAATGTTCCAGCTCTCCAGCTATCTCCAGGGAAGTATGTCAGCATGTATCAAAGGAGGGCTTCTTGTTTTCTTTTTTCTATTTCAGAAGAAGATCAGAAGACTGGGCAAAAGACTATGGCCTCTGGATTTGCATTAAAGCAGATGTATGACCACCATTCAGGACTGGAAGCACCATCCACACCAGGCAGGATGAACCTAAGCTATGCTGGGAACTTGCTCCAGGCTGGCTGTTTTGGTCCTACATGGAGCAGGGACTTCTCCCTGATGGAACAGGACTGTCCTTCTAGGCTCAGTGGTAGGGTTGATTGCCTGTACAGGTGGAGTAATTGACACACCGCTCCTTCCCCAGGCCTCTGCCCCTGCACTTTGAGTGCTTGGCCCAGGAAAACCTGAATGAACTCCTCAAATGGGCACAGGGCAAATAGGCTCAATGGGGTGATGCAGGCAAAAGGGGTCCTGGTACTCTCATAAGCAGATAGAGATAGAGGAGGGGGTGTCACTGTGAATTTTCAGCTGCAAGCTAGAGGCCTGCAGTACAGGAAGGAGGAAGCCAGCTGTGCGTGGTTGTGCTGTGAGTCACAACCTGGGGGAGCAGGCTTCGCTCTGGAGCCCAGAGGCAGGACATGCACTGTGGGATGGCTCACTGTTTCCATGGTGTGCACAGACTCTCAGAGCCATCCCTTGGGATCTCCATTGGAAGGCACTTCCCAAACCTTATGGGGAAGGTTTTCTYCCCCACCTCCTTCAAACTACCCCTGCAACATACACTTGCCTGCTTGGAYGTGTCAGGGGGCATATCAAGTCTGGCTGAACCTCACTGTGCTTGATCGCATCCAATATTCCCGAGGCTTTGTTGACACTGCTAAAAGGGCTTTTCCTTGCAGTAGAGGACTGCTATATATTTCTTTCTGATCATGGGGCACKTTGTGTACCTGAATTCAGACACACGACAGCTCAAATCCAGCACTAGAGACTGAAAGTACTCAGGCATGGGGCTTAGCRTCTCAGCACAACGCCTTTGCTCAGGACCTCATGATGGAGGTGTGTCTGTGGCTTGCAGAACATGCAATAAAGCTCCTGAGGGAGAAATGCAGYAAACACTGCTAAATCTAGGCAGTCTCCTTGTATTTCCGCTGTTTACCTAAGATGCACTTTCAATCCTCTCAGGCCTRATAGATGCGGCTTGACAGTTTTTGAAGGCTATGAATAGAACTGCCTAAGGAAATAAACAGGAATCCACCTTCTAGCCCCTGGGACACATAAGGAGAGGGAAGCACTCTGGCTGCACAGGGCTGCAGTGGCAGCTCTTCTGCATGGATAAACACAGCTTGGCTCTCCTAAAAGGCAGCCTTGATGGAAGGACCTGGGCGGGGCTGTCTCCTCTAGAACAGCCAAACATTGGCCTGCTCTGGGAAGAGCAGCTACAACCACAGATAAGGAAGGGACAGCGYGGGCCCAGCTCTGAGAGATGTGGCACTTTTCAGGGGCTGAACCCACCCCGATGCTGATGGCTCCTCAGAGAACCAATGCACAGGTGTCCTGGTCKCCTGATGCCTCCCTACAAGCATCCAGATGGTTTACAGCACAAAGGGGGAAATTAGCAGCTGATGGAAGCTGCGCTTTCTGGAGTGCGCTTAAGGAAGGGTTACCACCTTGCCCTGAGAAAGCCAGAACGGCCTCCACATCCCTTTAGGAGGACCACACACCCACATCTTTGGAATTAGAACWGCAGTTTTGCTTGGCCTCATCTTCCCTGTCACTTTTCCTGGGAATCTTCAGTAATTTACTGGACATTCAAATAGCTCCTCCACATGCATGGAAAGACTGGAACTTACGTGTGCAGCGATATCTGCCCATATGGAGATGGACAACAGAAAAATTAAGATTTGTCTGAATGAAGTCTGATYAGAAAGGTCTGTGTCTGAAATCACCAAAGGGAAACACTGGAGCCACRTTTCAGGAATGGCCTGTACTGATAACCAGGGACACGATGCCACAGGCTGGATGGGAGGTGTCAGACAGGGATGCGGCAGAGCTGGCGTGTATCAGGATCATGGCTAAGGCAAAGCAGGCAGCGGGGCTACATTTTGTCACCTGGCATAATTTGCTGTCCCCAGGAGCCCAGCAGCCCGGAACACGGGCTTTGAATGATGGCCTTTTCCGCATCAGCCTAGCACACTATTAGCGGCAAAGAGCAGCAGGGAAAGATGATCTAGGGGAAGGCAAGGCATGCCGGTGACARAGATACCTTGCTGCACCATTCATTAAATGAAAGGAAAGCCTGGAAAGTTTAGCAGTTGCTCACGGAGGCTGAAGTACAGGACTTTATTGTCCTATAAACCATCAGAGCTGGCAAAATCCTATCAAAATATTAGCTCCCCCCCCACCTAGGAGCCCGGTACCGCAGTGATTCAGTCTGTATACGGCTCGGTGCTCTGAGCGCCATTACCGGCGCCTACCAGCTGTGCAGAGACCACTGTCCTGCCACTGTGGCATGGCCAGGAGCCCCGGCAGGGCTGCAGGCCATTGCGTAAGTCAGGAAATGCAGCTTCACTCCAAGCAGAGGGATCCCAAGAGGCCACATCCCCACTAGCACCTCTCATGGATGAGCGAGTACCGCATCCCTGGGCACRAACGGGCTGTGCTGGAGCCGTGGCTGCAGCCGCTGTGCAGCATCAAAGGGGTGCGTGGTGTGTGCAGGTTACCTCCAGGCACTGTGTGTATGTAATCCTGGAGAGGGCTCCAAGAAATCTGCATTTTTCAAACTAGTGCTCTGACATTTTCTGCTCGAGTTGAAGTTGCTCAGAACAAGCCCTGGCTTGAGATGTACCAGAAAAATGAGCTGGGCTGCCAGATGCAGCAGGCTATATAAACAGAGTGTCYCCTAAAGGAGAAGACAAAATGGGATTGATTTTGGCAAAATATWTTTGGGAGGAGCCCATACAGAAGAAAAGGCAGTAATAGGCAGACTCAGAAGCAGGCAAAGAAAGTACAGGAAGAAAGTACAATAAAATACGCTTTCTAACTGCAAAGCTTTGGTCTGGGGAGGCTGAGCAATCTCTGCTGTGAAGCAGCGATGCAAATGGCTGTTGAGACGGTGGAAGGGCAGAGTTGACAATCTCTCRAGGTCTTTAGCTTCCAATGGCTCAGCAATCTACAAGCACAGTCCAAGATAGTCCTGAGAATGGCTAAGACAGATTAAGCATATGTGGAAAGCCAGCAAATGCCTGGCTTGGAGCAGTTTTCTCCAAAGGAGAAAGCAGTAGGATAGGTGCAGCCAGCTCTGCGCTTTCACTGCTGCTATTGAGCTGAGGATTTGCAGCAGCTCTCAGGAGCAGGCCAAAACCAACAGCAAAAGTGCCAACCTCTCTGTCATGTCTATTTACTGACTCCCTCCRAACTGTCTCCAGTGCACTACTCAGCCACGATAAACTTCCCTGWCCAGGCTGGATATTACTCTGGGGAGTTCAAACCCCTTAAAATCTTCCTTGAGCAATTCAGGCCTTTGTAAATATTCTGCTCCTTGCAAGGACCTGACAGTAGAGAAATAATTTTTCATCTGTCTGTATTTGATTTAATAGGATTTCACTGATAGAAGGGTTAAGGAAACTGGAGAGGACAGAACCCCCTCAAATCTCAGCTGGCTGAAAATGCAGCATCTTTCTGTCATAAGATGGCACATGTAGAAAAAGCCTAAGCTTTAGTGTGATGAGTTCTGAGGATCTCAATTTAGGCCCTGAAACTTGTTTACTTCCCTTCAGAAACCGCTGTACTTTATGGCCATGATTTGGCAGGAGCTGACCCTGCAGGCAACAGAGGCACAGGGCAGGAATAGCTGGGCTGCGGGAGGGCCTGAGGTCTGTGCTGTGCTGTGTTTGTGTGTTTGAGGCAAGGTGGGATGTAGCCAGCTCCAAAATAGCAAGGTCGTGCAGGGCCCTGAGTGAGTGCTGTGACTTTCCACCCTGTGCCTGGCCCAGGCCTAGGTCCTTCTCCTGGGAGCTCCTACTAAAATTAGCCATGTTTCCCCATGCCACAAGCCCTGTGTCTATCGGTATCTGCAGCTGTTTAAGGAGAAAGGGAGACCAGGAGTAGTTTAAAACCCACTAGATTTGGAGAACACCCTTTTAGATTTCACTTTTTTGAGAAAATCTGAAAAAAATCCTTCCCTGCAGTGAGAGCAGTGGACACTTTCCTGTGTGATGCTATGGCTGTTAATGAGCATTAACTGCATCAGGTAACTGCAGAGAGTAATCAGAAAATCAGGGAGGGGAGATGTGAGCATTGGTGATGACACCCCACTCCTGGCCCCCTGATTTCAGATTTGCCCAAAGGTACCCGCCACCTCCTCTCTCCTGCACTAACCTGCCTGCCCATACCACCCTGGGGAGAGAGATTGCCCAGGATTTATTAATAGGATTAATGGAATGGGTTTTCCATGGAATGAAATTCTCAGATAACTCTGTTTCAGTCACTTGGGGGAAAAAGGTGGGAACTGTGAAATGAGGGAAATACCAGCATTTTTGCCAAGTGGGATGGTGCAGGGATTGTCTGGGCCTGTCCAAAGGTAAGGAGCGGCACGCCGGCTGGGAGCCCACCCGGTGCTCGGTGAGCGCTGGTGGCTGCCTGGCTGCTGCCGGGCAGCTCGCACCCACATCTGCTCCAGGGATGTCACCTCTTCCCTTCCCTAACGCATGTGCAGAGGCAGCCGCAGCCACAGCGGACAAGGGAGTCCCCCCAGCAGACACGGGTAGCTGCACACCCCGGCTCACGTGCACATGCACCCCAGGGCTCTTGCTCTGCTCCTCTTCCCCAAGTCAATGCCAAAGACCGAAGGTCCTCGCTCCCTGACAYGTGTCTGGATTGACATGGATGTGCTGTCACTTAAGGTTTTGCCACTTGAGCTTTTCTTCTTCCAAGGAATTAAAAATAAGGTGTTACTAAGGGAATCTGGATGGCTTCTGGATGGAAAGTGCGTGTGAGAAAAGGCTGGATAGGATGTGACATCTCTTTCTCTGTCCCTTCCCTAAATCCCTCTTTCTTCAAAGTATTTCAGTGGCATTAGAAAGCATATCCCTCCCCCTCACTTTGCTGTAGCTCTGAGTGGAAGAAAGGAAGGGAGGGACTAACTGGGAGAGAGATTTCCTCTCCCAGCCTCCTTCCAAGGCCAGATAGACTTCCTGATAAACTGCGTCTGCAGTGCGATCCTGGGCTGACGTGTCAGGGAGCTGGCTCCCGGCTRCTTGCCCCTCCAGCCCGGGAAGCAAGCTCTGCTCTGCAAGTTTTTGAGGGCATATTTCAGTGGGAACTTTCCCTGCCCAGCTCCAGCAACCATGCTGCAGCACTGAGCTGTGGCCCAGCTGGATGCCGGCAAGGCAATGCCAGGCCTGGGGAGGAACTTCTGGCTTTCATTTTTGCATATTCCCGCAAACAAATTTCCTTCTTTGCTAGAAACTGATAACTCCTCTGTTGGTTTTGTCAGTCTAGAAAGAACAGCTGGAGGTTTTCGGTGTTATCCCCTACTAGGGATAGATTTGAAAACCCTACTGGGTTGGGTTGGGTTGGGTTGGGTTGGGTGCCCATTATTTTCCATAGCAGAGAGCAGTGCTGGTCTGTGCCCATCTCTCTTTGTCTGAAAGCTGCTCTTCCAGCATCGGTCCCCATTGTGGTTCCTGCTGTTTACCGTCTCTCTTGCAGCTCACAGGGAAGGCTTGCTGGCCTCTTGCTAATGCAACCTTTCTGCTGAGCTGCCTGGCTTGCAAKTGGACTGAGCATCCACCCCTCAGTTGGCACTTGGAGATTCTGCTTGGAGGTGCCTTGGTCATACTCATTCTGCCAGGGAGGAGGGAAGCAAGCAAATCCAGAAGGGCTTTGGAGTCACTCCATGGGGATGGGGGTAGAGGGGCAATGCTGGAGTTTGCCACCTATCTGGTTTTCCTCTGGACACACCAGGAATTGTAGGTTCAGCTGCGCCCAGCAGGTTCATGGTGCAGGTGTCCCTGGGTGGCCAGCAATGGTGATGGCAAGGGGTAGCAGTCTTTACCTCAGGACATGTGTCCCTGTCTTCAGCACATGGACCCTTGGACCCTTGGAGGGGAGCCAAAGGCTCAGTGCAGAGTCTTTGAAGGGTCAGAGCCGACTTCCTGGCTTCCTGAGGTCTTATTTTGATCATACGTTGCCATATTTTGAACTCGGAGCTAGGCAGACTTGTAGGACTGGTCTTGAGACTGAGCTGAGAATCCCCTAGCAGTAGTAGAGCCCACAGGGAGGACCCTGGATGTGTCACACACCTGGTTTGTTTGTTTATTTATTTATTTATTTATTTTGGCTTCTCTGGCAAAAGGCAAGCTGAATTAAGAAAGCAAATGCAGAGTAAACTATGGAGAAATAACACTGGCACTGGGTGTCAAAGACAGCTCTGGACTCAGTCATGTCCCAGTTGCCTCGGAAATTGGATTGTTCCYACCAAGCTGCCTGCTTTGTTGGCCTCTGCCTGCTCTTGGGAGGGCACAGGCATTTAGCACTGGTCATAGCCAGGGGACGAGGGAGAGGAAAAAATAAAGGAAATATGAATGCAAATCTCAGTATCAGGCTTTTCTCCATCAAAGAGAAACCCCAAGCTCTTTGTCCTTTGTCTTTACAGAGACAATACAAAGAATAACTTCCTGCCAGCTCAGCAAAGCACACAAAGGCGAGGAGCGAGCCCGGGGATCTCAGTCTCTCTCTGGAGGTTGGCAGCACCACACAAGCCCGCAGCATGGCTCGTCTGCCAAGCTCRGGAGAGGCAGCCCCAGGGACACCGCGGGGTGCTGCTTCTGCTGTTTGCTGCAGACAAAGCCCAATTGAGACATAGTGGGATTAGAACTAGATTGAGTGCTAACGCCTTCAGCTGTACAGGGAAGGGCTTTGGACACTGACAAGAGACTGATGTTTTCCAGAGCTCCTGGATGCCTCCTACAACRCTGTCCAGAGCATCCAGCACACCAGGCATCCACCCTCTGGGCACTGCCTGCCCTGGAGACGGCCTCGTGTCCCATGCACATTTCTGATGCAGTCAGTGGGATCATTCTGACAATAGCYGCGTGGGTTTTTTTTTAAAGCTGTGCATGCCAGATTAAGCCAACAACCCCTGTTATGATTGCTGGGCATTGTGCACGATGCTGACGCTGGRCTCTGTAGGCCAAGCTCTGCCCTCAGACGCCTGCGTAAGCCTAAGCAGGAGCTTCTAGGGGGGATTTGACTCAGCTCAAATAGGGCAGGAGCATACTCRGACACAACAGATTTCTGCTGCATTCAAGCATCTCCTTATGCTCACAGAGCTGCATTTATTGTTTCAACATTTTCTCATCCATCTGTTGAAAATGGGTGAGCAGGACTGATACAGGCACAGAGAGGTGGTCTTGCCCTGTGAGTTTCACAGCGGCTGGGAAGTGGATACTGTGGGAAAATGAAATACTGCAGCAACTCTCTTCTGGCTGTGCTGTGCCCCAGTGACTCCACAGCAATCCCACTGGCTCAGACTGGTAGAAAAAAAAATGAACATAGTCATGTGGTGCCCAACAGCATTTCGGGAGGTTCTCCAGGAACACGCATGATGTGTGGAGGGACAATAACAGGAAGGGCTAGGCTGAAGGCTCTTGCCTATGCAGACTAGTTTTCCTTGTCCCTTCCAGGTAGTCTGGGACAGATCCATGTAGCAGAACGGTCATAGACATCTGCTGTCCCCAGAGCAACCAGGGACCTTGCATCATGCTCRATGTGTCCCACAGCCCCTCAGAGGGAGCTGAAACTCCTTTCTGCAAATGAGAAAGGGTTGGCCAAGCATCCTGGCAGTGCCACTCACACTGATTGCTCATGATAGGTGGCTCCCAACCCATTCCCCGTCACTGCCCCAGAATATCACTGCCTACAGCAGTGGGTCTGTGAAAGTCCAGCTCTCTGGAGTCAGATATATCATACCTTGGTCCAGGGAGCAACAGCAGCACTGAGCTTGGGCTGACTTTTGCAAACACAAGCAGCACAAAAGCTGCCTTTCTGCCTCTCACTTGATTTTGTTTTCTCTCCCTGCCCATCTGCTTTTAGTCAAATGGTTGAATAGCTTCCATATGTTCTCTGGGAGCCTAAAGCCAAAGGCTGGAGCACCAGAGAAAGATGCTTCACAACAGCAGTGCCCTACGGCTGCTCTGCCTTCCAGAGGGGCTGGGAACTCCTTGACACCCTCTCTTTTTAATACAGCCTAGATTACCTTGCTGAACACTTTTAGAAAGAAGCTCTGAAAGAAAATATTTGCACTCTRACCAGCACACGTGCACATTTCCTGCTTTTGAAATCCTTATTTAAGCCTTTTTTTTTCTATTTATGCTGCCACAATCTTGGAGGAGGGTCTGTCAAATCCCTGTGTATTTTGCTGTTCTGGATATTGCAGCATGAAGAGCTCCCTGCAATGGTCACACAGAGTGTCTACATGCATCACTGGGAGCAGGAACAAGCAAAGGCGTTTGGGGTCAGTCAGAGCAGAAAGCATGGGGACAGGTCAGTGCATCACCTATCACAGTGATCTCAGCCCAGATGTGTCCTCCTGACAAAGAAGTCTTGGTCCTTGTAGAAAAAAAAAAAATAAAGTCTTCTAAGACCAGCATATTTAGTGCAGAGAGGCACTCAAGCTTTTTCCAGCCAGTTTGTGAGCTTGAGCTCCTCAGAGGGACCATGACATCTGCCTGTCTCATCACAGAGATGTACAACCACTTGAGGTGATGGTCATACCTGCAGACACCCAGTCCTGTGTGGGGGCCTCCAGGCCTGGCTGGCCAGCTCTGGCTCACAGAACAGTGGGTCACGGAAGCATCACACATGGGAGCCTTGAACCAGAGTGCCTGCAAGTAGAACATCAGGYGCGGAGCTTTTCCAGTCCACGGTTCTGCTATGGCAGCACCTGGGCTGGGAGTGGGGAGGCAAGGGAGCCTCAGGCAGATTGTTTTTCTCACATTTAAAAGCAGAATTGAGCAACCAAAGACTAGAATCACACCTTCTTTGTGTAACGAATCCCCTGCTGTGGAAATACTGTGATTGTTGCCAATTGAGCCCTTTTCTCCCATCCTGAAATTTCACAATTTCTCTCTCCAAGCCATCAGGGATCACCATTTGCAAGCACTGAGGGGGATCGTCCATCCCACATCTGCTTTCTGCAGCTTGTGGTGCTATTTTGGAAATTCTCTCATTTACTGTGYGGTTCAGCTGAGTGCAAATGCTCCTTCTGCTAAAATCATACCCTGCCCATCATCTGATAATTAGAAAGTGCCGAAAAGCCAGTGGTGCTTAAGGCAGCTCTGGCATAACCAGTGCAGCTTTTTCTTTTGTATCTAAAGGACTGAGCTTTGAAGGCTGTAGACACTTCCACCGAATTTTTATTTTTATTTTATTTATTTATTTATTTATTTATTTGGTTTAAAAAGCATGGGGAAGGTAGCACTGGGTGAAAAATGATTCCTAGGAACACAGCAGCACCACAAGAACAGGAACACTGGAACTCAAGAACAGTGTTTCCAATGGGCAAGAAAACCAAATGTTTTCTGTTAGAAACACCAGAGTGCAGCAGCGGATGGGGGGGCGTGGTGGGGGAGGAAAGATAATTTTGAGGCAGGRAAAACAAAAGAACTTTTAAAGCCTGTCCCTGTGGGGCTGCCCAGTTCTTACTGGTGTSTCAGCTGGAGACAGGTTGTGGATGACCCTCCCACAGCCCTGCCATGGCCCTGCCTGGAGTGACCTATTTCCATTGGGTGCACAAATAGGGCTTGCAACAGAAGCTGGCACCGAGGACCTTGAAAGGAACCTGGACTGAACTACTCCAGCTTTCGTGGAGGGGAAGGCACTAAATTGCACCTCATCTACTACTCCTCCTGCAGCCAGCAGGGTTGACGTGTTGCTCTTCTAGCMGGCCACCTGTGAGGTCCTGCAGAGTCAGGGCGTCTATGGTACAGGACAGCTCCTTTTCCAAATGCCACCCCTAACTGCATTGSAAATAGAGCATTTTCTTGTCTGAAAATGGCCTCACTGCCTGGCATACTGAGCCCTGTTTTCTGAGAAAATTATTGCAATCACATTTTCTGGGCATGCCTGTTGGGTTCATTCTGCCATGACATGCAATCTGGAGGCCAATTTCAGATCAATCTGGTGAATAAAGATTTCAAAGATCTTGAGGCYGGGCAACAGCAGATCAGAGAGACTCTGCTTAGGTACTCTCTTGTCCTTTTAGACTCTGTAAAGGAGTTAGTTTTCTTCTAAAGGTTTTCCACAAGCGTTGCAGGGAGCTGGTTCACAGTCTGCTGTTCTGTTTAGACTTAGCTATCTTTCCTTAACTTGCTTAGCCCAGCTGCAGCCAGCCCAAACCTAGCCCACCTACCAAAGCAAGGACAGTCAGAGTGTATTACTCAGCTCTGCATGGTCCTTCTGGGATGTATGCTGGGCCACTGCACAGCCATCGCTTTAGGAATGCTGATGTATACCTTGCTGCATGTAGTGTGTCCTGGGGCAGGATGCCAGCAGGTCAGCTTCCCACAAACAGCTTATCTTATCCCAAAGAAAGGCAGGCAGAGAGAAAGAGAGCATTCTGCAGATTGCATGGCTTGGTTGAAACACTCTGTTCCCTTGATAAACCTGCAAGGTTGATCCAGTGAGCAGGCACGATGCTGTCCTACTGGGCTTTCAGRGAGAAGCAAGCAGCATCTTGGACTTTGTCCACCAGCCCTGGTCTAACTTGAATCTTCCTGGCTCCTTGATATTTTCACTAATGTGTCTGGAGTGTTGGGATCAACACTCCTGCTTCCTGCTTTGCAGCAGGAGAAGAAACCCTAGCAGCTCCCTTCCCTTTCCCACAGGGTCAGGAGAAAGGGAGTAACAGGGCTACAAGGGGAGAGTCAGAGCACTGGGGGTTACTGAGGGACAGGGGGAACTGGGCTTATGGGAGTCCCAGGTGCTTTCCGAATTATTCACCCTCATCAGCATCCTCAGGGCACAGCACCGCAGAGGGATGGTCTATGTAGACTTATCACCTGTCTGTCCTCTCTGCTCTGGGACACTGCCTGAGGGGAAGTGAGGAGCAGGACAGCCAGGTCCAACGCAGCAGGGACATTAGCAACGTGAGCCGTCAGCTGTGAAAGCCCACAAACTGCAAATACACRGTCTCCATGACAAAGTTGGTAGGGACACCACAGGCAAGCGTATGTGGCTGGACCCTGCCACACTGAAAAAGCAGGGAAATTACAGAGGCCATAAATGGCAGGAGTTTGTTGTCATTAAGAGCTAATGGCAGGGTGAGAACACAGCAGCCTAGTATAATGTGCCTGCTGTTAGGGACGGTTAGAAGCATTTATCAAACCCCAAGGCAGAGGGATAGGAAGGGAAGAGCCTCAGGCCTGGTCATCACTCTGCTCCAGTGGATGGAGGCCAACTCCAGGCAGGCTTTGGAAAGAGTCAGTGCTCTCCTCTCCAGGGCGCTCCAAGCAGCATGCATTCCCACTGTCACTCTGCAGCCAGCTCRGGAGACCATTGCTCTCCTCAGTGACTGATTTCTGCCCACAGCTGCAAAATCCTCTTTGCAGCAGGCAAGAGCTTAAAGTAGTGTCTGCCCCCTCCATCTGCACTGAAGGCAAATAGCTGAGGGAAGGTCTGGGAGATAACAACCCTGTGGAAGAGTGCTGAAACTTTAGGCATCTGTATGACCCTCCTGGGCTGGTTGTGGGTAGACACTGCTGCTTGTCTGCTCAAAGATAAGCATGCTTTAACCAAAACAGCCAGTTCAGCAGACTGGGGAGAGGGGAACAAAAGAGACAGGGGAGTGTGGACAACACAAGCTGCAAACCAGACATCAAGGACGAGCAGCCTGATTTACAACAAGCCAGCCTGGGAATTACTCTTGTGCAGGCACAACACTGCCACCCCCACCTGCCGGTCTGGCAGAGAGCACGTCCCACAAGGAGTGCTGGCTCCGCTTAGTTACCACTGAGGCACAGCCGGCCAGTTGTGCCACAGCATGCCATTCACCTCCATGCCRAACTGACAGCACACTTCTCCCTCAGGGCCCACTGCCACCAGGAACACAAAGTCACTGGGCAATCGGCTGCCAGTGGATGCACTGCCTATGCCTTGGAGGAAGCTGAAAGCAGTAAATAATAATTAACATTGGCAGACAGCAGCTCAAACCACCAGTGGAGAGGATCAAGGGTGAAGGACTCATGCAGGGGCAGTTTTACTCACTCACCCAGGACCCCAGAAATGTCCTGCCCTGCATCTGACTGCACTGGCACAAAGCAGAAACAGGTCATGGTTCCAGGCCTTGGCTCAGGAAACTTCCTGCCACTGGGAGATTTTAATACAAGAAAGTAATGCAGTAATGTTAGGCTTTTATCATTTAATTTCCCTTAAATTAAAAAAAAAGTAATAGAAAGGTAAATGTCTATGTTTTCTGAAGCGCTTCCAGCCCCTTATAGTGCATTCACAACAACTCAATCTGCTGTAGATCAGCAGAAAAAAAAAGGACRTTGAACACCTAAACCTCTCTAGGAAGGAATAAGTTACAACTATGTCAAAAGTGATCTCAATGTACAAGTATGAAAAACTCCCTAAATTTAAGCAACCATTTCTTTCAAACTTTAGTTGATTTTTCTTTCTGGAGAGAAGCTACAGAACATGCAACTGGTGGGCATGACAGAAACATCCCCCAAGTGAAATGAGAGACAACATACTGGGATGGACACACACGYGGCCCTTATGCTGGCTTGAGAAACCTGAATTAAATCGATGGGAGCTGAGCTAAGCAACAGTATAATCCTTCAGAGTGAATGTGAGGCTGAGAATTAAGAAACCTTGGAGAGAGTGCCACAGCCCTCTGCTTTCTCCACCCCTTCTGTGTTTCTTACCAGCACAGTTCTGCCACTGTGTTTTTGTGTGCACAATGCACCTAGGGATTCCTTCTGGGATCACAGCCCCATGATGTTATTATCCTATTTAGCTGAAATTTTACAAATGGGCTAGGAAGGGTTCAAGAGGAACACTTGCAAGGGAAAGGGACTCATCTAGATGTCCTGAGCTGGAGTCAGAATCTGAAATGATACCTCACATGCATACAGTTATGCAGTCCCCTAAAAAGCACTAAGCTGAGTCTGTGTTTCCTGCTCCTACCTGCTGGCTCAGGCTGTCAGCTGAACCATGTTGCTAGAGACCAGAGCATTCTTCTTTGAGGGCCTCTGCCCCCAAAGAATATTTGGTTATCCCTGACCTATAGCACCCACTGCAGAAGTCCCTCCTTCCCAGGATTTGCAATCCAAATGGAAAGTTTGGCTGTTCTGTGATGAAAACATCAACTGAGACACTGATTCGCCCAATCTAAGCAACATTCAATCTCAGTTCTCTTGAGACATGTCTCTCAGGCAGAGACTGCAGCCAGCTTCTAGAAGTAGGTGCAATTTCCTCTGAGACTTGTCTTACATGCAAAGGGTAGTATCCCATCTGTAAGAGCCATCTCTTTCACAGAAAGCCATGTAAAGCAGTACAATGACACACAAGACACACAGACATACATTGACATATAGAAGAAGTGCCTTGATTTACTGAGGGACCAGAAACAGTATATAATCTCCTTCTACAGATTTCTCCACTTCTAAAGACAGGATGCAGCTATCTCCTCCTGCCAGCCCTCTGCTTTCTGACATCTGGCAGGGTAGCAATGGTGAAATGATGGAGCAAGCTGAGAGGTATGTAAACAGTTAAGCCGTCTTTTTGCTGAAGTCATATCCGAGTTCCTGCAAAATAAATAAATAAATAAATAAAGGGGAGAAGAAACAAAGCACAAAGGCGATAAAGTTATACAAAGATGCCCTCTGCTGGTCACATCTCAAAGGAAAGCCATTGACCTGAGCTCTGTGTCAATGATTTGCAACTTCCCCCTCTTCCCTTACAGGTAAACTCCTAAAAATATTCCCTGGGGAAGCAAACATGCTGTAAAACTTAAATTGAGTGACTTTTCTCTATTAGAAGGGGCAGCCTAGCCTCCCCTCTCCTTTGTTTTGGATTCAGTGATCATCAGGCAAGTCCACTAGCTTCAATTAAAATCCAGTGGAAGAAAAAAGCATTTAGAGAAATGCCAGTTTTCTTCCAGGTTATCCAGTCAAACTGGTTCTCCTAGCTGCAATATAAGGAAAGTGATGAGAACACAGGGCTAGTGACATAGGGATGGGAAACAAGGGATACCTCAACATTATTCAAGACTGGCTTTGCAGCTATAATGGGAAACTGCAGCCTTAATTAACTTTAGCAGACCTTTGAGTCCACAGTCCCTGGAAGTTGAAAACAGCTTTGTAGTCAATACAGACTAGGAGCTGAAAATCATTCAGGCCCTATTCAACCCAGAGTATGTTTCTCTGTTTTAAATATTAACTTATATTTGATTAGAAAATTAGGATTTAAACAACTTCTCAGAAATATTGTGAGCTTGTTCACATGAGACAAATTGCACAGATTTTAAATCTGTTAAGTCAGGCTTGCATAGGCATACTGGTACCAGTTCAACTCTTTCCTGTTTCAGCTTAATTCCTACTGGTGTAAATTACAAGTTTAAACTACAGTTATCAACTGGAAATTAAATCAGTGTGAAATGGTTTCAGTGTGTCCATGCTGGACATCTGTGGTGATCAAACTAGATCATTTTAAAAGTGTCACAGGACTGGAAAGCTACACTGACAGAGACAAGCTTTTCAGAGATGCTATATAATAATCTTGGACAAAAAGAACGGTATATGCAATGAGTGGGCAACCCTCTCCTCCCATTTCATTCTTTTCCACTGAAAGTGAACCCTGCCTGCAAAAATACTTCACTGTTAGGTGAATGACAGTTTAGTGCTGGGGCTCCAGGAAAATCCATGAGCTGCAACAATCAGGTTGCCTGGGGACAGACGTCTGGTTCGCTGGGGGCTGAAGGAGTTAGGAACTAATCTGAAAGCCACCATTTTATGTTTGTGAGGGCAGCTCCTTTCCATCTTTGTTTTTAGCAGAGGATGTAACATCAACAGTAACACAAGCTGAAGTTAGAGGTCCCTTTGCAAATGAACAACCCCCTACATACCCATCCATATGGGGCCTTCTGCCCCATTGCCCTTCCTGATGATGTTGGGGAATACTACTCCTGCACAGCTGGTGAATGTCTTTGGGATTTGTTTTTATGGATGATGAGCTCTAGCAAAGCTCTAGGTTCTCCTGAGAATGGCACACAGCCTGTATTCTTCTACTTATCCATGCAATCAGACCAGCTAATAAAAAATATCAGTTTAAACCTCCCGAACTATCAGATTTGAGTCTCCTTTAGCAGCAGACACCACAACCACGGTCACATAGGCTTTACAGGATAATTAAGGGGTCCCAAACAGAAAGGGAGCTGCCTGCATGTGGTCCAGGCACTTCTACAACATGAGGGGCTTGCTAAATTTGGACCAGCAAGTCTTTCTCCTTTGTGCCTCCCAGGAAGCAGCCCRGTTTACCGAGAGAGCTGGAACAAGCTCAGATCTCTCTTTTCAGTGTTTCATATGCCCAGTATATATACCTAACCTCATCATACCAGGGAAGTCTATTGTGTAGACTTCTCCCCAAGGTAGGATGCATTCTTTCCAGTCTTCTTCAGGGTTTCCAAGAGCGTGTCAATGCTATGCTCTGAGTCGATGCACACCTTCTTGTTGGGCAGGTCAATATCAAATTGGACACCTATGAGGAGAGGAAAAACATGCTCCACAGCTGAGAGCAGGCAAATGGCCTGACAACGAGGGAAAGCTCACCTTAAATTCATCTGAGCTCTCAAGGCTGTCAGTCAAATGCATATATGCCTCCTCCCAGCAAACCCTGATACTGTCAACAACCAGCAAAACCAAACCAGTGTCTTACCAGCACTGGTGCAAACAAAGGCAGGCTTCCCACAGATCTGTTTCTTGCACCAGAATTTCTTGACTGCTTCAGTCTCCTTGCTCTCCCCTATAGCATCACAATCACTCATGCAATAACTAGAATGAGCTAAGTTTAAATCAGCCATCGTAATCTCCGGCAGCTCAGTCTGTGCTGTGGTTCAGCATGCGATGGGCGTAAGGGCTGGGGAAGGGTAAAGACAGGTTCTTTCAGGGACAGTGTCAGCTAGCAGCTGCAAGAAGGAGGAAGCACAAAGCACTTCCCAGCGTAGATCTCCCAGTGGCTAATCAGGGTGAACTTTCTACCCAGTGAGAGGAACTGGACATGAAGTATCCAGCCACCTATTTTCACAAAACTTGTAGGCGTGTACCAGCTTTGAGAACTCTGCCTACTCACAGTAGGCAGAAATTGGTCAGCATGTTCAAGAGTGAGGGGAGAAGGGAAGTGCTGACACACACATAGAGAAAGTGGAATTGCTACTGCTAGGTAATGGGATCCTAGAGAAATCCTGGAGCTTTTGGCTTAGTGACTGAAGGCCATTCTCCCTTGGTTGGGTAGGAGAGCAGGATGACAGGTCCTCACGGCTGACAAGTGTAGACCTGATCCTTCTCTCTTGGTAATCTCAGCTTAAAGGAGACACAATTTTCCCAGTGGTTGRGCTCTCTGCTCAACAACTTTTCAGAGTGACAGCTCTGTGCTTGGAAGCTGGTTACATGCCTGCAGAACAACCACAGACATCTTGGCCCCATCCTTGGCAAGGCATCCACCTCCCTTCCTTCTGACCAGTCTGCGAAGGTCTCTACCACTGCAGCTCCCAGCGGGTCCAGGATATGGCCTTGGTGATTTACAGAGCCACTTCATGACTGCAGCCTCTTGCAGCTACAGGGCAGCTCCTCCCTCCCTCGTCATTTATCCAGGAGTCACAAGAGTCCTGCTAATAATCAGTGATTCATTACTGACTAACCAGTATGCCTGGAGCAGAGTGGTGAGGGTGGAGAGAAGAGGTTTCAAACTAGCTGCTTTCAGCTTTCACCCACAGTGCTAACCTTGCGAAACAGAGGACTCCAGGGGAGTGACATCCAGCTCCAGAGCTGGCTGCCACACATGCAGCACTGGTAGTTCAACTCACCTCCCAGCCTTTGCAGGACACGTGTKACTGCATTGGAGCAGCCTTCACAGGTCATGTCCACAAAAAACTCGTGTTTCTGAAAAGAGGCAGGTGAGCAATGAGGGACGGTGCAGCTGGCAGCACATTGATGGTTTTGTGAGTACTCATTCTCCGCACTTGCTTTTTAGYCCCCAAAATGTGGATTCATATCCTCCCCAATCAAAAGGTCAGCACATGCTACAAAGAGATCCTCAGCAAAACCTGAAGCTCTCTGTACCCCTCTGTACGATGTCCTTGTGGTGTCCCTCACAGAATACCTGTGAGGACCTTCGATGCCATCTGGTACAACCTCCTCAAAGCAGGGCCAACTTCAAAGTTAGCTCTGGTTTCTCAGGGCCTTGTCAAGTTTTCAGCTAAAGTCCTCACAGAGAATTCAAAATGGAAAGGGATTAAGGGACAGCAGTTCCTATTAGCATTTTGAAATGTAATTAGCATTTTATTGATTTCTTTATAACGGGAACACTTTGGAGGGGTGTGGTTGCATGGGAAGGAGAGAACCTTCCCAGAGTCAGAGAACACTAGAGGAAGAAGGTGTTTTCAGTGTGCAAATGACAGCCCCAAGTGGGACGACAGCCTTGGTGCCAGGCAGCCCTCCTTCCCGCAACATGGCCATGGGGCAGCAGGGGTCCAGCACTGGACCTGGGCTGCAGCTGCCTCACAGCCAAGAGCAGGCAGTGGGTCAGTGGGTGCGGCAAAATCCCCAGCGCTGTGGGGTGACCCCGACCAACTGGCTCCTCTGCCATCAGGGCTGGCAGTGCCTTCCCAGCCCCAGCATCCCTACTGGGGCAGGGCCCAGCTCACACAAAGACCTCGGCCCCACACAGATCCTCCCCCAGCCCCACACGGATCCCCCCTCACCCCGCACACCCCAGCCCACATGGATCCTCCCTCGGCCCCACACGGATCCCCCCTCACCCCGCACACCCCAGCCCACATGGATCC
>NW_028186657.1:2475033-2475526 GCF_003343005.1 Rhea americana
GTCTGCCAGCCTCATGCAGACCCCTCACCCCATAGGGTAATATATATCAGACCGATGCATACAGTGGTTAATATACTGCATTATATTGTATAGTATTGCATTGCATTATAAATAACATATACCCCAGCCCCCCAGGCAGCAGGCAGGCTGGGAGCCAGGTTTGCCCCCTCTGCACACGGAAGCAGAGCTGTTACTTGGCTCTGGGCCGACGCGTGGAGCAGCGCTGGCGTAAACGCAGGCGCATGTCCCCAGGCAGGGGGGACCCAGGCCTCGCCGCTGCCCGACTCAGTCCCCAGGCAGGGCGGACCCAGGCCTCGCCAATGCCCGACTCAGTCCCCAGGCAGGGGGGACCCAGGCCTCGCCGCTGCCCGACTCGGTCCCCGGGCAGGGGGAACCCAGGCCTCACCACTGCCCGACTCAGTCCCCGGGCAGGGCAGACCCAGGCCTCGCCAATGCCCGACTCAGTCCCCAGGCAGGGGGGACCCAGGCCTCG
>NW_028186657.1:2476076-2482751 GCF_003343005.1 Rhea americana
CGACTCGGTCCCCGGGCAGGGGGAACCCAGGCCTCGCCGCTGCTCGACTCAACGTTACTGTCGCGCTGGCAACATCATTCCTGTCGCATTAATTTCTAGCTAGTTGTGTCCTAGTTCCTGGCAGAGCTCCACAACAAGAACGTTTTGCAAAAGTTTTTGCAAAGTCATCCATGGGCCAGTGACTGGGGTTAACTAAATAGAAACACAGGAAGAGCAGTGTGATTGAAGAGAGATACAGTTGCTACTACACAGAGGAAAGGCTGCAGCAGAACAGGAGCAGCAGAACTAATGCCTTTTTTGTACTGGTATGAATTGGCTTAGGCCAAACTGCCTTGTCTGTAGCAACTGCACTTGATGCAGGTGTTCATAGACCATTTGGCCTGTTCTTACACTAGCCACAAACTGCTTTTAGTAGCATTTTCGGGATAGCTATTTAATTCTTAGCACAACTGTTTTTCTCTGACAGCACTACAGCTTGACTACAGCCCTGCTCCTTCAGTTATGTTTTTCTTTCTGTTTCTCTTATACGAAAATATTTTCACTCCTTGTTAGGAGATGCACTGGAGCTGATGTTGGATGAACTCTGCTTGGGGTCACCATGCAGCAGAATTTCTCTCAGCTGAACCAACTTGCTCAGTTTGCATAAGATAGGAGTAAAATTGAGGCAATCTTAAGGCATGAGATGCTAGAAAGGGTTAAAAAGAAAGCAGTTGACAAAGTCCATAGTCAATAGGGATCCATAACAGCTGCTGGGGAATTTCATCACTCTTAGCATAGTGGTATGCCTGTTTGTGATTAAAAGCTAGTGATCAGTACAGAGACAAAGTGGCTGCAGGAGGGAGATGGTCAGAGTCATAAAGATGGGGCAATAGGGATGAGAGTTAGCTTGGCTGCTTCATAAAACTCTGTCTTTGAAGTTTGAGATGTGCTGGAACAGAAGAGCTCTGGTAGACTGGATTATTGAATGAAATTAGAGGTTTTAGGGGTGTCGACTTCAAAGTAGATTGAGTGAAAGGCTGCTGTCCCTTGGGGGTATTCCTATCTGTGTGTCTGCTTCATTTTTTCTTGGCTGTTTAGCCCTTTGAAGGAGAATGGGTTCTTTTCTTGAAAATCTGAATCAAGGTGGCGGTGGAGGCTAGGACTTAAGCAAGTGAGGCAAAGCCTGTGATGGGGGACAGGGCCTGGGATCAGAGTTACTGCAGTTAAGGTGCGTTGGCAGGGTGTGGGTTACCAGGAAAGGAGATTGTGCAGTAGGTCAGAGCTGAGAAAAGCTGGCAGAGCTGTGTAGGGAGGTGCGACACTTGCTAACTGTGTGCGCTGCTTCAATATCTTCCTATTAAGTGACCTAACTTGTAGCTGAAAAAAATAACTGAGGTAGGGAGTGTATCTGATTATCAGTTGGCTGTAGCTAACTCTTCTCCTTTTAATGAATTTATAGTGGATATGCTGTGCCTCTGTCAGGAAGACTGGGCAGAAGGTGGTGTGAATGTCTTTCCTAGCAAGCTTCAGTTGAATGGGAGGAAAGAGGATGCTCATTTCTAATGTGTGCAGGACCCTGTTGCTGCATCAGCCTTCTTATAAGAGGAGTGGAATTATCTGAGAGCCTGTCCCTTGGTTGTATTGCTGCCGTTCCCAGAGTCTGACCAACAAAGAGGTTTTATTTTGGATGGCTGTTGTGCTGGATCATTGGTCTCATGTTAAGCTTTCCAAAAATCTCTGCTACTGATTTATGAACTCACAGATTGCAACGTGGCTTAATCTATAAATAGCAGGGGTGTGTGTATGTGGAAGGATATTAATGCTGAGCATGGCCCAGTGCCAGTCCACGACTGTATCTCTGCAAGGCATGGCAGGAAGGGTTTAGGCAATGTTCAGGAATATGGTTGGGGTAGGGTGGGGGGCGAGAGTCACTGTTATAGGGTCAAATATATCTGACTGCTTCCTGTCATAGGTGTAGTGAGGATAGGAGATGATATAAACACAGGGGGAAAATTTGGCCTTCCATGAGTTGGCTTGTTCAGGCTGAGTGTCTCCTCCCTTTCCATCCTTCTCTCCTTGGGATTCTTGGATCAGCAGCTGCTAGTCCCCAAGCATGTCCTGGGAGTGATAAAGGAGCTGTAAACTCTGAGAATTCGCTCCTCCTTTGCAAGGTTGCTTAGGCCTTGCATTGTGTGTTGGAAAACTCCCCGCTTGTCTTGTCGTTCTTCTGGGAGAGACGACTTGGTCTGCTCTGGTCAAAACTTGTGAAGGAGGAGCAGCTGAACGAATCTCCCTGCTCTGTCTGTGGTCTGTTGGCAGTGGACAGGGAAAATCAGCCCATGTTTTTCTATCATGGAGAAGGTGACTGCTATCTTTGGCTTTGCAGTGTGAACGGACGTGCTGGTTGGGAACCTGTTTCTGCTGGCCTCGACTGCAGTCCTGTGAGGAAGCTGAAGCAAAGCTGCCTTTACCTGACCCCCCCCCCCCCGGTGGTTTCTAAGCGGGTCAGCGCTGCAGGGACTGCTTGTGAGGGCTGTCCTCAGAGCAGGTAGGTCCGTACAGTGCTGATGAGGCCGCTGTCGTGCCACGGTGACACGTAACAGCACCCTAGGCAGGAGCAGTAACCCGGGAGCCTGTAACCTGCCCAGGGCAGAGCAGGGCAGCGCTGCAGGCCGGTGCCAACCCAGAGGCGGCACAAGGCAGCTGGCCCCGAAGCGGAGGCGCAGCCCCGTGCCGCAGGGGTGGCAGGCGGAGAAGCGAGCGGCGCGAGATGGAGGCGAGCAGCGGTGCTCGGCCCGTGCAGGCCGCGGCGCGGCCCTGGCGGCCAGCTGCGCTGCGGGCGCCTCGGGGCTGCCCACCGTGGTGGGGCTGGCGGTGCGAGGGGTGCAGAGCCGGGGGGCGGCGCAGTTAAGTCCGGGCGCCTTCAGGCCTCCCCTCGGCGGCAGGCGCCGCGCTGGGCGTGGGCCCCGTCCCTCCGGCAGGGGGTGGTGCTGGTGCGGCACGCCGCCCTCGCCGCGGGCTGCCTGCCCCTTTAAGAACGTGCGGGAGTCGGCCTGTCCGTCAGGGCGCGCCGCGCTCCCCCATTGGCCGCCGCGCTCCATGCCGCACGGGGTGCCGCCCCTATCTATAACGGGGTTTACCAGCACCTTCTCAAGGGCGCTGCTGTGCAGCTCAACCACACTACCGCGTCAGGCCAGTGCCGCCCCTCGCGCCTAGCAGTCAGGGAGCGTCGTTCTATTGGCTGCCAGGGAAATCCACCAGGTCTCGCTCCACCCTAGCAGCGGGTGCGCCATCTCCCATTGGCTCAGGTAGGTGTCAATCACGCTTACGGCTCTGTGGAGCTGGGCTGCGTGGTTTGTGGAGCGTGCTGCCACTCAGTCGTCCGCCCGCCTTCTTTCCCCTGGGTGGGCCAACCAGCATCCGAGTGAGGGCGAATGCCGCTCTCTTATTGGCTAAACCGCCTGCCGCCGGGCTAGGCTGCGCGCCGGATATATGTAGCCGGCGGCTGAGCACGCCGTTGCGTGAGGTGCTTCTTGTCCGTCGGGCCGGCCTGTGGTGACGCCTGTAACGCCTCCTGCTCCCGTCCCGCTCCGCCTCGCAGGTGAGGGGGGTGGGCGCGAGGGCCAACGGCCGCCGCGGGGAGCAGCCGGCGGCGAGGTCGCGTCCTTCCGGGGACGGTTGTGGCCAGCACGCGCCGGGCCTGGCTCAGTCTGCCCGACTCGGGGGTAGGCCGCGCGCTGTTGGGGGGGGGTGAAGGGGTTCCCCGCGGCCCGATGGGCCCGGCCCCGTGCGCAGGGGACGCCCCGGGCCCGGCGCGGCTCAGCGGCGCTGTGCGGCGGGCGCCCGGCCCGCCTGCCCCGCAGACGGGCTTCGGCAGCCCGCTTGGGGATCGCGGGGAGCCCCCTGCCCCCGGCGGCAGCGCCAAGCAGAGTCCTGGGAGCCGGATACCATGGTGTATCCACTCGGAAAAGAAATAGGTAGCCGGGAGCGTTATTTTTTTTTTTGAAGGGGGGGGGAAAGGAGGCTCCCCGAGGAGGCACCCACCCGAGGGAGGGGGCTTCACTCCCCGAGTGGAGATGCGGAACCGCGAGCTTTGTTCGCGGCTTTGCGGAACCTGCTCTTCCCCCACCTCCTCCTGCTTTCCCCCCCCCCCCCGGCTGGGGGTGAGCCCCTAGACCTGGCATTTAGCTGGGGTAGGCCACTTCCATGGTGGGTTAGCTGTAGGTTGAGCACTACTATTCGGTAATTGCAGAGGCCTCTCAGTACATCAGATTGTAYGTGTGTATCTGACGTTCTCCAACTTTACAGGTGGAGACAGGGGTTATAGCTCATATAGAAAGCAAGAATGTATCTTGCCCCGATGTACTGCATGACCTTGGCTGGATCTGGGATTAACACAAGATTTAAATGCGAAGTAGTGTGTTTATGAAGACTTTCCAGCATCTTGTAAAACCCTAGATACATTTGCTAGAAGGCCAGGGATGAGGTTTCAAGCATCTCTTTCCTGTACATTTTAGTCTTGAACTGTATGATATAATGTGTTATTATTTCTTAATGGGCTTATCTGGTGAACTTTCATGTTAAGAGTTGCCCATAGTGAGTATTCATTACAAAGAAAATGACTTTTTCACAATTGGTTGAAAGCAGCATTTGCAGCAAGCCGCCATGTTTCCAGTGCATGCTATTTTTGTCTAGCCTGTGCTCTCACAAGCAGTGACAGCTTTAGGAAATGTGGACACTGCTATCAAGCTCTGAAAGCTAACACTTCCAGGTGCCATAAATCAAACTTGGTGTGCGTGTTGGGTTGTTTTTTGACTGCCAAGAGACTTCTTGAATAACATCCCAAAGAAAAGTGAGTGCAGAAGTTGACACAAAAGCTGGTTTTAAGTTCTTTTCTGAAATCTTTCTTTTGACCAAGGTTTCTATTTTCTTATTCCTTCTCTATAAACAACAAACTGAATGAATTTTCTAATAAGGCAGTTCTGTAGTACTCAATAAAATGATTGTCTTGTGAACTGAACTCAACTTTTTCAGAGATGCTTCAGTTGGTATGCTTATGGGGTGGAACTATTTTTGCTAAAGGACAGTTTAGCAGAACATACAAATTAGAGCACACTAGAAACTACAATTATAGATTTGCAGAGGTCTCTAGGCTGGTATGATTCTTTTTCTAAAGGATTTTGTATATCTTAAAGATTTTAAAGTGCAAGTTTCTTGAAAAGAATCCTATATATGTCAAATCTAGGCCAAATGGGTCTCCAGTTCCTYGCCTGTGGGAAATGGGCAGCAGCCTTTTTTATGTCTAGGTTATATCTTTAAGTGGGTTAATCACTAGAAGGCTAGAAAACATAAGCAAAATAAAGAAGACATGCAGACAAATCTTACTTCGAGCGTATGGGCCAAGTGTAAACTTTGGGCTCTTYAGTAGGAATTCTGTGGTGATAGTGGGGATTTGTTTGTTTAGAGAAGGAATTGCGCGCTTTTTTTTTTTTGGTGGCATTGCAGTCTCAAACAGGAATGTAAAATAAGTATGTAGTGGGAAAGCTTTTTTTCCTCACTGTGATTTATTAAATCTTGTTCTTCTGCTCTTCTGTCCATTTGTTGCTGCCAGAATAACAATAATTTGAGTTCATCATGCAACTGGTGATACTCCAAATTTGAAGCTCTTGGTTCTAAACATGAAATCTTTAGGCAGCTGACCAAACAGCAAGCTCTTCCTTGCAGTCTTAATTTTTGTGTCCTTATATGCAATCTTTTTGAAACATACTCCAAAGATCTGTAGGTTTGCTTATTGCAGTTCATGTTTGGGCTCTTAAGAGTGACTTTTAAGTGTGTTTACATTTTTGAAAAGATGCATCTTGGTTTTGATGTACCACTCATGTTCTGAAGTCTCTGAGGATCTGTTGGAAGATCAGTTCAAAAAAATTGAGCTTTTCTTTCTTCTTGCAAATTGTTACAACTACATACAGAGCAACACTTTTTAATGAAAGTACCCTAAGGAAAGTAAAGGTGATGTTACTCTATGTACACACTAGTATTTTTACTCATAACAGTAGATACCTCTGGGACAGCATTCACAAAGTTAACAGAAATGACCTTTTAGATGAGTTAGAAAATACTTGATTATTGCAGTTCTTAATACTAGAATCTGAGCATTTTTGTCTGACTTTAACATAAAAAATGGAAAATGAAGGAGAGGAAATTGAAGGAGAGCTGGTCTTAGGGTGGTGCTAGCTGTTATGCTGGCTTTAATCTGTTGTACTTGAACTAAGTCAAAAGTGAAAGTGATAGTTTTTTCTAGAAAACTGATACTTGTTACAGCTGACTACCTAAAGTCTCTGGAGTTGAAGTAATCTATAGTTTCTTGCCAGAACTACTAGTAGACTTGATAGTCTTCAGCTACTTAATTGTAATTAAAAAAAATCTAATTTCAAGCTATTCTTWAAGAATAGCTTAGTATTTTTATATACAATGAATATTATACTTGTCAGAGGTTCTAGTTTTGCTATGTTAAGTCTGGACCTCTTCCAGAAAGGCATGGCTGATGGAGTGCAGCAGTGAGTGATAACTAGAAGTTTGTAAGTTGTCAGTTATATACAAATAATCTGTTAGGAGCCTCATTCCTTACTGAGGCAAGTGTGAAATCCTGAATTCTAAAGTCTTTTCATGCTGATAGCCATATTCTCTGTCTCTCCC